>NW_026562386.1:11134586-11194221 GCF_027474105.1 Poeciliopsis prolifica | reverse complement strand
TGCAGTCCTTGGCACAGCCAAGATACTGCGCAGAACCCTCAAGCTCCCAGGCCTCTGGTAGAGGACCCGAGCTCAGAGGATAAGAACCACCCGCGGTGGGTGAGAAGGGAATTTATATATATATATATATTTTTTTTAAATCATTTCCAAATGATATTTTGCCTTGTTGAATTGCTCTTTAAGCAAGAATCAAAAATTACAACTGACTTCATGTTTAAGCTTTATTTTCTATACCTGAATGAAATATATAATACAATATTTTCAAAGAGTCACTCTTTCAATTTTCTGATCTAATTATTTTTATAGGATTTGTAATTATATCAAGATGTAACATTAAGTGACTATAGAAGTCTATAAAATTATTTAGATCAATGCATAATAATTGCATGCAGCCATATTGGATGTGCTGCCTGCCTGAATCTCTGCTGCAGTTGAAGCAAAATGCTCTCACTTTATTTAAATGCATCGTGTTGGTTGTTGCAAGGCAAATCAGAAGTTGCAACATTTAAAAATTATTTTCCTAAGAAATGTATCTTCTTTTATATAATGCCAAAGTTATTGCACCTTGAATTCATCTGTGTAGACTAGTTTTTCAGCAGTAGCAAAGTAGGTTGTGAATTTACCGTTGCTAAAAGACAATCTCTCAGTGCGGAAATCATGCAGTAGTGAAGAAATTGTGAACACAAAGACTAAAGATAGTTAATTCATAGTATTTCCCCACTCAATGCCATTAGAATGTATGAGCATGTAAAGTTAACATTACTGCAATTTCAAATGTACCTGCAGTCCTTTCTAATCTGTGTTGCACCCTCTCTAAAGATGACACACACTCACTCTCACATACATGTGTGCTCCAAGCCACAGATGTGTCAGTGTCAGCAGAAAGCAGTTTTATAATCAATTTGGAATCGAGGGTGGAGTGGGTTGATGTTCCTTACAGCAAAGTAAATCCCAAAGTGACTGTTGCTCATATAGTGCAAGCAGGGCAATCAATTTCACCAGACTGACCGCGGGAGAGCTGGCTGCCGTGAAAGATATGAGCTGAGCTTGAGTTCAGGGAGAGAGCGACACTTTCCCCATATTTCCTTTGGAGTGGGCTGCACTTAATCCTGCGTGTCCCACTGCAGAAGTCCATGCTCAACTCCCACCTTTTTTTCTTTCCTAGTGAAGAGACCTCGCTCTGGAAGCTAACAGATTGCAGGGTGGAACATGGCTGCTTCACAGAATTGTATTTATTTACATGGTTATTTCAACCTATAGTTAATTCTTCACGTTAGAACCAAACTTTAATCTTTTAACTGCAACATTATGTGATACATGGCAAAATTTTTCAACAATAGATTTTTTTTTGTCACTGTTACCAATGGAGATTTGTGGAGTGCACACTACTAGCTGTCTTCTTGACATTTCTGTCAATTAAAGTTGACCATCCTTTCTTGATATGTCTCAGGTTTTGCAACATGCTTTGCAATGGATTTTAGTTTGGGAGTATCAGAATGTAGGGAGTTGACAAATAGTCTGTCATACTTTTAGATTTGAATAAAAAAATATAATATTATACATGAAATCTTGTCAAAAACTATTCATCTTTATGGATGCAATGTCACCAAATGTAAACACAATTAAAGCATAAGAATAACTCTGCAAAGCATTTTGCAGGAATCAGCTTCAATGTGTTTTAATGATTGTTGCATTTGGTTAAAAATGGCCAAAACTAATCCTGTCAGTCAGTTACATAAACACAAAATGTGTTGTTGTCCTTATATAAAAAAACTTTAGTTTTAAAACCAGAGCCTCTTCATCTATATCTGCTAGGATAAAACCTATTCATTCCTCTAAACCACCATTTTTGGACCAAATCATATGTATTGAGTACTCTGAGAGATTCAATGCAGAATAATTTATAAGTTATTGCATTTAAAGTATTTGACAAAATATTGAAATTCAAAAGAGAGGAAGTTTATTAGGCAACAGCAACATGAAATATTCAAAATATATCCCTTTTAACTCTGTTCGCATCAATCTCCCCCTCTCAATCCACGTTCTAAAGGTTGTTTGCTGATATCAATACACAATGACACAGTGAGGAACATGGGGATGAGGTATGAAGGATGAGGGATGCAGGGTTGATTGATTAACAATAAAGAATGAGGGACCCAGGCCTGCTGGTGATGGTCTGGTCTGGTGGAACCTATTGAAATGCTGCCTCACTTCCGTCAGTCTTGGAGTCGGGGTGGCTCCATGTAGATTCAGTGCATGAATGTGTGTATGATTGGGTGAATGACTGAATATAGAGTAAAGTGGCTTGGAGTCCTTGGACTTACAACAGAGTTACACAAGTTTTGCCTTTGATTTCCAATATATAAAACTGAATAGTTGCCAAAGAATCCAAAGTTGTTTGTAAAAAACTTGGACAACACAACTTAAAAAAAAAAAAACCCAGAATCAATCATTTTGTCGTTTGTACTTTTTCCTATCTATTTCACCCGTGACCTTCTCTTTCCTCCCAATTTCCTTTTTATGTTGG
The DNA here is from genome assembly GCF_027474105.1 of Poeciliopsis prolifica. NCBI lineage: Eukaryota > Metazoa > Chordata > Actinopteri > Cyprinodontiformes > Poeciliidae > Poeciliopsis > Poeciliopsis prolifica. The sequence goes on along the minus strand of NW_026562386.1, from coordinate 11,191,694 downwards.
TATCTGTCTTCATGCCATTTCCTTCCTGACATTTATCCAATGTCTCTTTCAGGTCAAACCCATCTTCCTTTTTAACCCCTGTCTTCTTTCTCCTCTTTTTCTCCCTCTCAGTCCTGTTTTTCTTCTGAAGGCGCCGTTGCAAAACGTCACAGCCTTTGTGATGTAAATTGACATGTGAAAAATGGTTGATTGGAGGTTCTGGTACTGCTTAATTCAATCTGACAAAAAATCGATTTCTTATCTCTACTTTTTCTCCTCATTCATCAACTGAGACTAGCAACAAACTTGTTGCTTGAGGTGTATAAGAATCGATTCTAAACGAGTCAGAAGAATCATATTTCAGAAGACGGATAACAGAAAACTTCCTACATTTTTGGGACTCAGGCCACATTGATCCTGACATCTATGATGGATGTTTACAAAAGATGACTTGTATATAGCTAAACTAAATCTGTTATACCAGGAACTATTGACTGCCTGTCATTTAGCTTTGCTGAAAACTGGACATGTTATGCAAATCTAAAAGAATCCAACAAAGTAATGATCTGCTCTCTAATTATGCATTCCTGTTTATTTCCAAAAAAAAGAACATGCATTCAATAAAATGATGATAAATATTATTGCAGCACAATTTAATCATAATTTTCTCTCTTTTAAACCATATCTCAAATTAATTTAAATAAATGTATTTCAAATAATATGACTGGCTTTTTACCCAAGTTGAAGAAAAATATGGCACAAACAATTCAGATATTCAGCTCAGGCTTCCAGATGGCATTGATACTGCAGCCAGTAATATTTGCTGTTATTCCATCAAGGCAGAGGCAGAGATAACTTTGAGTCATCTGCAGCATAAAAACAAGAAATCCGTCAACATCTGTGGAAGCTGGCCTTTAGCCCCTAAAGATCACTTTCTTTTTTTTCTGAAATCATTTTTTATTTCTCCAGTTTTGAAGATGATAAGCTGCTGACAGCTTCATCAAGATGTGACCTTTAAAAGGGAGTAGAAGATGGAGCAAAAATCAACACGTTCAAGTAGGAAGCCTTGGTTGATTACTATAGTGTGAATTGATCAGTCGAGGTTGGAAAAGCTCTACAAACTTTAAGAGATGATTTGGATTCTTTGAAGTATTTTTTGTGAAGGTGTTATCAGTAATAATTATCTTACTTGCTGTACAGATCTCTTTGGATGTTCATCTTTTTATGGCTATTTAAGACTGTCCTATTTTAAGGGATAAAATTAAACTGAAAACTGGACGCCTTTACCTAGAAAAGGCCAAATGTCCAAGTCAAAGAACAGATGTTGAATGTCAACATGACCAACCTCAACCACCCTTCACAGTAATCAATAAACGTCTTTAAATGGACGTCTTTTCACCTTTCAACCACATTTTCAGGCAATTAGACAAAGACTAATAGATTTTCTATGCGTGTTGAACTAAATTTTCCACAAGAGGATGTGGTATTGGGGTGAGTCTGCAGAAATTGAGGAACTCCTGAGAGCACTGCTACTCAATTTTAGATGATTTGAGCAAAAAACACAACTGAAAGTGGAATTCAATGCAATATTAATTAACATGTGTTAAACATCAACACTCTCACAAGAAACCATTGCTAAGTTTGTTGATAAGTTGCTACCTGAGGTTGCTGGCTCTGTCACTCCATCCCATCACCTGGTTGTGAATCTTCTGAGAAAGGCTTCAGCGTAAATTTAAAATTAACCTAAACTTTCCAGATAATTCCCTTTTGACCGATGGGAAATTACATTCTTTTAATCAAGTGCTTCCAATCTCCTCTAAGGATGTCATTTTGCCATCTACTGCCATATAACCCCAATATCTCAGCAGAGCGAGCAAGGGTAGTGAATTAATAATATTCTCTGAGGGCTGCGGCTCAAACCTCATCCAGAAATGAGGTCTGACTAAGTCTTCTCTCTAATTGTATAAGCGTTGCCACTTTTCATCCGTTTCCAGGCACATCAACCAGAGTGATGCTTGCGCAAGCTGCCCTCTTGGCCCTGGTGCGGCTGTCGCATCTCCGTCCTGCCAGCTAACTCGCCTTCAGCGGGGAATCAAATACACTTAATGGAGATAGGAAACATTACGAGTGTAATCGAACCTGGAAGGAGATAAGTATGTCACTGATGATCACCTTCCTGTATATCATCGCTTTGGTGGAAAACATTTGAGAATAACTCCAGCGTCAGCAGTCTTCGTCATTCTCTTGAAGGATGACACAGCGTTTCAGGGAAGGAGCAAAATGAATAACCATGGTGCATCTGAACGTAAAAAGTAACAATCTGAAAACCACTGGAGGAGAAATGAAAACGTAGAGTAAACATCCATGGTCACTCACATTTCCATGCATGCCACAAATTCCCCCCTATAATGATTGAAACTGCTTCTGGAGGGTTACAGAGTGCTTGGCCAGTGGATCAAGTTCTCGCTTTGATTGAGGTCAATGTTTCTGAGAACTCAGGCTTGGTGGAGCTCTGCTCACCGCAACTTAGTTCCTGTTTCAGGGAAAGTGGTTCACCCTGACAGAGCAACCTCAAGGTGAAAGACTTGATAAGTGTTAGTTTGTATCTTGACACTGATGCTGTAAAGATGTGGATTTTTTTTTCCCTGAGTCAGACGAATTCAGTTCCTAAGAAACACTGACACTGAGCTGCAACAGCCGCAGTGTTCAGAAGAAGGAGAAACGATAATGAAAGTGTTGCTCATTCATTATGAAAATTAAGGAAAATCATAGAAATGAATGTGACCTCTGGAGAGGTGCTAATTTATGAGAACACTTTAGCTTTACATTGAAAATATTCATCAGCACATTCAAATTACAAATAATTTAAAGTCTCTCTTTAATGGTCAAATGCAGTGTCTTGAAAAAGTATTACTGCCCCTTTAATTTTCTTGTACTTTTACATAATTGAGCAAAACAGTTCTTTGTATTTTATTGTAAACTGACAAACTGTGCAAGGAAGAAATTAATCAGAGAAGCAGCCTGGAGGAGCTGCAATAATTTGCAGCTCAGGTGTAAGAATCTTTAGATAGTAAAACTATCAATCCATTAATAATGTTTTCCACAAAATATAATAGAGAAACATTGAAAGTGAAACAGTACATTTATTATTTAGGCTCATCGTCTCCATTTGAGAGCTGGTGAATTAGAGACTGTAGGTGAAGAAAGCAAGTCTATGAAAAGCTGGAATAAGAATCTAATTTGCAATAAAACATATGACGATGTCCAGTAGCAGGTTGAAGGACAAAAAGTAAACAAAACAATAAAAAGTGAAAGGGAATTCAGTGTCTAGTGAAAACTGTTTCTATTTTGTAAAGTCGAGCATTTTCTCTGTGTTTCTAATGGGGAAAGTTAGAGTAGAACCAACAACCATCTCTCCTCATCAGGGCGATACAGTGATACATTAACAATAAATAATGAAGAAATTCATCAGAAGAGACTTTGCATATAGATAGCCTACTTAAGCCGGAAGCGACTATTAACATAACTTGCCGGAGCTGAAGGATAATTAGAGTGGCTCTCCTTCATTTCTTTCCTTTCTGTGACTAATAGAGAGGTGATGGTGACAGAACGAGGGTACAGCTCTCAGAGGACTGTGGTTCATCGAACAGTCACCAAATTCTCTGGTGTCTCACAGCAGAACCACAGACCTGCACACAGACTGGAGTAACGGGTTGGCATTTAAAAAAAAACTGTTACTATTTCTAACTCCTTCCAGACATGCTTTATTGGTTAAAAGTAGATCAGCAGAATTTTCTGCCCGTTAACACCTGAGGTTCTGTTTTTTCTTCAAGCCATTTCATGGTAATGAAATTGCACGCCATAATAAAACTAATTTAATTGTTGATTGGTTAACATTTTGCAAAGTCATAATATGATGCAGTCATGTTACTGAATAAGGAAGGTAATTTTTGGCTGTAATAGGCTTTGTCTTTAAAAGGTTGTTATATCATAATGGAAACTGCCTGAAAAGTGAGTCTTTTCCTCAATCTCTTATAATGATTCCCCTTTGTTAGTTTGTACCACTTTATTCCCATTTAGTTCCTATTGCTTCTAATTTAGATAAATGCACTTTAAAGTTTTACCATTCAGAAACAATTTGCTGCGCTTGTTAGTTGTGCAGGAGGCTCTACTGGTTTTGTATGGTTGTATAATTGCGCAGCATGGCCACTGGTGACTGCATATAACAGTAACAGTAATTTGTTTCTCTATTACTATACACTATTTGAAGCAGTAAAGAGAGTCTATGAGCAAAGTTTCAAAATGATATCCCTTGCGGAAACCTTTCAATGCACCTGGAACAGTGCAGCATTAAAGAGAATTGACTCAATGTGCTGCTTGATAAATTGAATTAAAAAGTTTGACCTTAGTAGTGAACAATGCCATGCTTCACTGACTATGTTATGCAATATTGACTTGAAATAGGAACTTTGAAATCATAATGGAAGAAGAGAAGTTAAAAAGTAAGTTTAACAATCAGGTGCAGAACTCAGTGAAGGCTGGAGAAAAACATTAGGAGTTGATTCTGGGATCCCAGAATCATCTGTTGATGATTTAAATATTGATCTGGCTATTTTTCTATAATATATTCAAATTGCTTTTCTATAGATATATGAGTGGCTTTAGGAAAGACATTTATAATGCAGCGAGTTTGTTACAGTGTTGGAGATTTAAGGGCTGACGTTTTAATACTTGTTTCTTTTAGCATGGGGCTGAGATCACCACCTGCACAACCACTTAGGAATAACAAGTCTGCATGACTCCTAAACATGACCTTGTTCTTGTAGTTTCTCACTGATATTTAGACTAGTTCCTCACTCTCTTCTTTTTAATGCTTAGTTTGCACTTTGCAAACTGTTTTTAATATTTGTCTCTATTCTAAGTGTAGTTTCATTGGAAGCATTTTACTTATTACATGTAATACAAAAATATATTTTTCTTGTCAAAACCTGCATAATTATAGAATGTTATAGATTGCTTAGTGATTATTTTTAAGGTTAAAAGCTTTGCTGCTTCAGCCTGATATGTGTTTGGAAGAAGGTAGACATTTCTGGACATGAAGAGAAATACGAGAGAATCTGCAAAGACACACTGAGATTCATTCAGTCCCACAGTTGACCATTGGTGGCTGTATCTCTCCCTCCATGCTGGTTTCTGATAAGGCCTCTTTTTGCAGCCCAAGGTGGAGGGTCTTTTTTTAATGGAATTGCTCTCATCTGGATAGCAGCAGCCCATCGACTGCTCACACCAGTGACAGAAGACCCTGTTAGCAATGTGACAGAACTGGTAGATTGATGAGACTCACCATTGTGAAACTGTCCCACCCTAGCTCGCTATCAAGCCTGAAGGCTGCAAAGGTCTGTTAATAGAGGAATAATGTATAAATGGATGACAAAATGAAATGCCTCCACTGCGTGCTCAGAAAACCAATGCAGTGACAACGTATGCCACACTCAAGCCAAACAGCCTAAGGACACTCCATGTAATTGGCGACAGAAAACACAACATAATGGATGTGGCTGTCTTGCCTGTGCATTAGCGGGATCAGAAAAAAAAAAAAAAAAGATTAAAGACGGTTAGATGTGATGTGTGGGCAACAGCAGAAGGAACTGCACAAACTTCTGGCGTGACCCACTTTCTGCCTAAGAGAAATGACTCACAGGATAATTGATACACTGTCAAAGGGATGTTTTGTCTTAAATGGTTGCTGTGCAAAGGCACAACAACAGAACATCCTTTACCTGCAGCAAGCCGTCCAAAATACCATAATATAGCAGATAACTTCTAAGAGCTCAAGAGACAGACGAAAAGCTACTTATCAGATATAAGATACTTATCACCTCTATCGTCCTGTCCCACTTACAGAGGCTCTTACCTTTTGGCTTCTGCACAGATACAAAATGATTCATTCTCAGCAGAAACCCTTGTACTGTGCCTTAGAAGCCAGTAGTTGTCCTGATATCTGTAAATGTTTTATTTTTATTTTTTTTATTGGATGCTGCCTTCAGTGTTGGTGTATAATATGTACATTTTACCATCAACAGTGTAAAAAGGGTTTGTGAGGTGAAATTTATATTTTTAAATTATACTTGCAGGAGAAAGGGATGGTTTTGTGCTTGTGTTCATCACATGTGCATTGCCCAACAGAAGCCAAATATAACTTCGCATCCATTCTCCTAATTCAATTGTCCCCCAGTAATGGAAAGTCCTTTGTCTTGTCCATTCGGCCCTGTCTCTCAACTGTGGTGGTGCAGCCATTTAACCACTGCAGAGACCCCATTCATCAGGCCTGTGAGTGCCCTTATGTCTGATCATCGGTCAGCAGAGCCTTTACGTCTGCAGCATCCCTCCTGCTGCTTCTTAAAATAAAGCTGAAGATGAGGGGAAAAAGGAGAACTTTATTGCATTCTCAGGAGGTCAATTATTCCCTTCATCCATCCTTTAAAACTCCCAGTTCTCCACTCCTCCTTAAAACATCCCATCCTCCTCCCTTTCTCCTCCAGCTTCTTCACCTAATGGAGCCATCTAGGGAAATCACTGTCCAGAAGATGTCTTGTGCTTTAACAAGGGTCTATCAGTCAATGGCACTCTCTAAAAAAGAGCATGTAAAAGACTTATTTACATTCATCTCATTTAATTAATTTGGTTTGGTAATAACAACTTACTTTTGTCGGTTAAATTTAACGCAGAAATCAACTTTTCATCTGAAATGAACTTTTACTTTCAGTCCAAGTAAAACAAATTGTGACTTTCGTGGAATATGTCTGACGTCTTGATGTAAACTCAGCATGTTACTCACAGAATAGAGCAGAACAACCTGCAAAATCTCCTGAGCATCGGCTGTTGACAGTATTGGCAAGTAGGAGGGTGAATTTCTTATTTTTAAGAGGAGTTGTGTTAAGTACCTTTAGGAGGAATCCACATATCACCCTCAAATGGAAATTTAGATTTCTGATCTACTCACAAGGCAACTCACAAGGTAGCCATGGCAAAAGTCACATTTTTTTCTCATCTAAAACAAGTTTCATCTCAAATATCAGCAGTTTTGAAATTAGTGTTTACATTTGAACAATATCACTTGCAAGAATCTGCCTGCATTACAATTTTGTCAGCAACGGGTTTTGGATTTCTTATGTGTCAGAAAATTCTATATAAATTGTAATTTAAACATTCACATCAAGTTTTCTCATTATGTTTGAGCCATTAACATAGCTAATGGCTATTTTTAATTAAGAATACTTCCTGATTCTACAATCAAGAAGGTTGCTGAAGAAATGGTGTGTATGTCTAAACCATAGTCATATCAGCAAAACTGTTCCTGAATTCAATGTATCCACAATAAAATCTAAGTTTTGCAATTAGTAGCAAAAGAAGGTCCTGGGTTCAAATTCTATCCTGAGGTTTTTCTGTATGGAGTTTGCACTTAAAACTTTAAGCTGACTTTCCGTAAAATTGAGTCATATTATTTCTTTAAAATAAATAATACGGATTATTTATTTTAAAGAAACTAAAGGTTTTGAATTGGTCTGACTTAAATTTAAAATTTCTGCTATACACTTTTTTTGTCCCCCAGCAGGTTTTTTCTTGTCCTGACTTCAAAGTTGTTTTTTTGTGCTGTATCACATACAATTCTAGTGAAATAGACAAAAGTCTGTGGTTGTAATATTTAATAAATATATATGTATATGTTTTTATTTTCTCTGTAGACTGTCACCAGATCACTATATATGAGCTAACCATGACAGATTTTATTTAGGGGTCATCACAGTGTATACATTTAAATAGCTTAGAAGACACATAACAAATGAGGAAATTATTCTTACAGATGTGTTGGTCTTTTTAAAGAGAATACACTGAGGTTTGCAGTTGTGCAAACTTATTTGCACAAGTTTGAATTGCGCATATAACTCAAGAACTGATACATATAAAAAAAACTGTTCTCTACCAGCCCCGATACACAACACATAAACACAATTTTTCATCTTTTCCAAAACATACATTTCTAATATTTGCCCAGAGAACTGCAATGCAGGAGGAAGCTTTGAATCCATGCTGAGCCAATAATTCAGTTCTGTCTTTCTTTGCAGTCAGTGGACTGGCTGAGAAAATCACTGTAAGGTAGATGGTCCATTTCAGCACAAATATGACTTTTCCTATTGATCGCACCTTGCAGGTCCAACCTAAGCCCAGATATAGCGCAGAATGAGTGCCCTCAGTGTGCACAGGATAACTGAACCCTCTGCCACACATGAATGGGAGCTGAACCTTGGTTTTATGTAATTACATCAATGTGTTGGAGATACATTTCATTCTAAAATACACACTCAGGCTGTAAAATCCAACTTCACAGTTGCGCTTATGCATTTGTCCTGTGTATGATTATTTTCCTAGCATAATAATGACAACAGTTTCTCTGTGTTAATAGAAGCTCAAAGTACAAAGCCCAGACCTTTGTGGTCTCCGTTTCATAAATGCTTGTTTGGCTTTGTTGTTCATTTGCTCTGTCCGGAGGAAACTTTCTGCTACAGTGCCCACACGGTATTGAGTAAGCATCTGGAATGAGTCATAGCCCCTCTAATGGAAATCCATTTAGCCTGGTCTGAAGTATAAGGCTGCGCAGGGGAGCATAGAGTCACATGGTTATCTCTCACCATAGGGAGGACAAGCAGGCTGTACTCAAGGTGAAAAGACCTCCCCAAACAATCAACAGGAAAGGTATTACTCTGCAATTGCAAGAGTGTAAAGGCTTTCACAAGTACCCACATCGTTTTCATGTTGCTTTTTATTTTTACCGTCTGCATATACATCACATCCCTCCTGGAAAAAAAAGCCAGGTCTCATTTTTCTACAAAGTCACCTGTGAGAAATGATGAAGAGAGACTCCGAGCTGAGTGTCGTTAAAAAAAAAAAAAAAAAAAAAAAAGAGTTATTTGATTTGGATGAAAATAGCCTCTGCAGCAGAATATGAGCCAAAACTTAGATCCATGGATCATTAATATTTACATATACATCAAGACGACAGAGAATTGAATTTTGGAGCTGGCCCTTTTATGCATTCTCCAGCTTGATTGTGATGTTGCAGCAGCCTGAGAGACAAACTGTGAATAAATTTGAAGTGAATATCTAAATGGATGCATGAAAGGAAGCCTGTGAAGGTCAGCATCTCAGCAGTTCTATGAGAAATGGTCTGAGTTAGTGGCTGAGTTACCAAAATTAAAGGAGATTGCTTTTTAGTTAAGTGAAATATTGATGAAATTTCATGATTTTCTCTTCTTTCCCCAAAATGCCAAGGCTAATGCTTCCTCCAGAGAGGGTGATAATTGAGAAAAACAATAGCATGGTGTTAAGAGCGGTGCACCTCTAAATGCACTTTAAAATGAATGAATCAATCTTTTTCTTTTGGAGTCTAGTGGAAATCTCAAAGCTTTCACCTTGTTGAATTTTACTAGGAATAAAACAGCCAAACAGGTTGGTAATTTTATGACTCCACCAAGGATAATAACTCAACACAAATAAAATTGTTGGTCATGTTAAAAGAAAAAAGAGAAATGGACAGTGTCAACACATTTTCACTTTAAATGGAATCAACAGGAACAAACAAAACGGTGTAAAGAAAACGTAGCACAAATGCTTAAGACTGGAAAATGCCTGGGACAGTAAATCATGTGGGATTGGATGTTTATTTCACACAGACTTGTTCTCTGATTTCTTAGCAACTACAGAACAAGGTAAAAATCCATAATTAAGTTTTGGCTTCAGCTACTGTTACATCTGCAATAATCTTCTGTCTTTGCTGCCGAAAGCCTCTCTATTCTCCTTGTTTCACTAAGTTAGTGGTGTTCTCATTATATTCACCACAGCAAATCGCACACTATTGCAAAAGTACTAAAACCACGTGCACCTTTCCCATTTTCCAAGTTACAGAAACAAGCATTAGCTCGCAGCTGCAGTTACAGCTCCAAGTTGTTGGGTCTAAAAGGTATTTAACATCTCTTCACTGAAATTCGTCTCATTAATTTTTTCTAAAACAGCTCAAACTAAACCAGATTAAGGATGGAGTGTATGCAAACATCAACTGTCAAATCTTGCCTGAGATTCTCAATTGGATTTTGGTCCAGATTTTGACTTATCCATCCTAACATATAGATTAACTCACCATCGTTTTGGGTCATATCAAGTTCACAAATGACCTCAAAGGGCTGATTGTGGCAGAATGTTTTGATAGAACCGCCCATTAAAAACTGTTCAAATATTAATGAATAGCTATCGCTGAGTTCAATGAGAAATTAGATAATATTAGGCATCTTTAATCTTCCTGGTCTATTCCTTAATCTTTAGGAAGATGCTTTTCCCCTAATCTTCACTAATAAACCTCTGAGGCCTTAGCAGAACAGCTGGGGTCACACTGACACTATATTACACACAAGTATATTCTAGATCATAGCTACTCAAGAACTATTCTTCCACAACTCACATATAAGAGATCACTTTGTACTTTCACATTATGAGTCGTTTGTGCTTGCACAGCACGCTGTGAGACTGCAAACCTCCACGGATCTGGTTTACGACTCAGCCTTCACCTGATCAATGCAGAAAGGCTGGGCAGTCCTCATGTTAGCTGTCTAAATGCATCTAGTGCTTTTGCTGTCTTCTTTTTGAATCACATCACTACATCGCACTCGTTCCACAATCCAGTGTTAACCTTTACAGTTTAAAGTGGCTACAGGTTTGCGACTACCCTCTAAAGCTCATAATGGCCGTTATATTGGTGGAATGGTTTCATTTCTCCTTTGCCTCTCCATGTCGAGACCTTACAGTTGATCAGAACAGTGCAAACATGTGTAGATCACTAAACAAATGGATGATCTGAGAGAGAGCTATTTACTAGTGAGATGACTTCTAAAGGCAAGTAGTTGCAATTATGGGTATCAAAGTTCAGGTAAGCTGGTCATTTTTTTAAGTTGTTTTATTTTTAAATAAGTCCTGTGCTGTTGGTTTAGGCAATAAAATTATTTGACGATGGAAAAATATCTTTTTTCCAGGCATCGATCCATGGCATGGGACCAGTTACCTCTTTGGCAAAACAATTCATATTCACTGGTTTCTGAATATACAATGCAGCTGTGTTTACTTTGGTGAATTAGCCTGATCAAATAAAATCCACCCATTCAAAATACTGTCTCTGTTCCCAAACACTTATCTCATACAAATGACTACATTATGAAAGACTCCAGGTCCCAGTGAGCAAAAAGTCAATCTGTACAGACGTTACATTTTTAAACTGGTTTCCTCTGAAGGTTGGAAATTTCCCTAAACAAATACAATGAAAATACCTTATTGAATCATTTTCTCTCTATCTAAAGGTTCCTTCCTCTGAGGGATACCCTGTGAAGCTTACAACAGCAATCTGAAGTGTTTCAGCGTTTCCATGACCCAGAGTGTGACTAAGTTATATGCGTTCTTTGTCACAGTGGGAATGTTTCCTCTTTCAGAAACAGGGATCATTACAGCCTTTCAGTGTCTGTGCTCTGTTTTCTTTAACAAGGCTCACACAGAGCACTAAAAAGTGTTGCTTGTGTATAAACAGCAAGAATTGTCTAATTATCTAGAAATATTTATCAGCAAAATGAAAATCTAACATCCACAATAATGGTAAAGTTGCATGCTGCTTTAAGCACTGTGTGAACTTTAAATGCTTGTCTGGATGGTATATTGAGATTTATAGATATTTAAATGAGCTGTCGTAACAAAAACACATCTGGAGGAACATTTTTAATAAACTTTCAACGAGAAAAATCTTTTGAAGCTTTGGAGAAAAAGAAATGTCAGTTTGTTCAGTCAGTATCACCTTTTCATGATTGTGTGGGATCACAATCCTGAAAAGATTCTGATCTCTGTCGGGTTCGGATTCTGCTCCTTTTTAAAATCTTGTTCTTATGTTGATAAACTTTCACCAAGCAGAAAATTGTAACCTAGAGGTTGAAGCAGTAGAAGATTTATATAATAATATTACTATTTACATTTTTAAACATTGTTCTCATCCAGGTGCCTCTTGGGCAGTTAGTGTAATCAATGTTATTTTTTTTTTTTTAATTTCTGTAAAAAATATATATTTTTACACATCTCCCTCACTGTTTCCTTCCCATTAATGTGAAGGAATGTGTGAAGAGTCAGCACCTTTATTGTTGACTGCTTTCTGGATAACCAACATATACACATGATTCTGTCAATCATAATATCATAATCCTGCAATTACTGAAATCATATTTTTGTTGATGAAATTGTAATATATTAAAATGGACCCGAAACATCATGTATTCAACACAAATGGTGTTGCCATTTACAGATCTCATATAAAGAGAAGCATTCAAATGCTGAAGATTTAAATTAAGAGCAATTTTGGAATTTTGGTAATTTTGTGGAGTCTTCGTTCACCACAGATATCACCTCTGATAAAATGCAGCATCATCCTGCCTTTTCACCTGATATTTCTGCTCCCTTGTTGGTGCCTTTACTTGCTTCTTTACCATGACAACAAATTCATGACCATGGGTAGGCCTCATCAGGCATCTTTAATGTTTTTTTTATTACTGTGCTCCATCTTATTACTGTAGCAGCTGCACCCAAAAGCTATAAACGGCTAGAAACCCTGATGCTGCTATACGACATCGAAAGTATTACAAGAACATGTTGGTGCTTCAGAAATGCAACATCTCATTTATAATCAATACATTTTATGCTGCAAAACGTTTTTCTGTATTGCAAAATGTTCTTTAGTATCAAACTTAGGAAAGCTCGACTCATACTATACGCCTTCTTTCTTTGAGAAATAAAAGTAATTTGCAACACGGCTAAAAATATTGGAGCGATAAAATCAAGATAAATAAAACTATATAGAGTGGACCAATTTTACACGTTCTTTAGAATCACTGGAAAGGTTGGCAACAAGGTCATCAGTGAAGCAAAAAGTCTGAAATAATTACAGCTCTTCTAAAACAGGCAGTCTGTGTCTGAATATTATGGTGTCACTATCAGAAAGCAGAGTGAGAGTCTCTGATGGTGAGATGAATTCTGAATGCATGTCACCTTCTGCAAGGCACCTGCTTCTGGTAGAAGAAGGACAAATTTAGGTTTTCATCAGTGAATCAGACAGTTTGAGCTCTTTCTTTAGCATAATTTGCATTTAAGATTTTCTAAATCTCAAAAAGCCTTGCAAGTTCCACCAACATGACTGAAAACACTCTCAAGCCACATGCTACTCATTAAATTGATTCACAAAGTTTGACATCCATGAAAGTCTGACAACCAAAGACATCTGAAATGATGAGCATGAGTTACTCAGGTCCGGATCAGACTGTATCCCATCAATAACAGTCTTATTCCGTGTCTTATTTAAAGACTCGACCTCATCAGTCATTCTTTCAACCTTGAGGGAAATGAGTTCGAGGGAGAGAACAGCAGTCCTTCGTATAATCAAGCATCGATGGCAGCTGACAGATGATTCAAACCTGATGGACTTTTTAAATGTTGAATAAGTAAAAGAAAAATAAATAAATAAAAAAGCACAATACTGTAACTCTGAAGTTACAGGAGTGCACCATCGCCACCTAGTGGCTCCAAATGGCACACACAAGCAGCAAAACTTTAAAAACAAGCATGTTCATCATCAAGACTAGTCTTCAATTCCAGTCCTCAGGGACTGCATGCCCTGCATATTTTAGATGTGTCCTGGTCCCAGAGCACCCGATTCAAATGACTGCATGAAATCAAGTGCTGCAGAGGCCTGACTTATTCAAATCAGATGTGTGGCAGAAGGGAAACACCAAAAACATGATGTTCTGTGGTCCTCAGAGGTCTCTCAGGACTGGAATTTAGAAACACTCATCTAGACAAAGTGTCAGCAACATTTTTGACTCCAAGAGACACTTTGTTGTCCCTACTGCCACAAAATAACACGTCTGAAGCTTCAAAACAAGACAGAGATTTTGAAAGGTCTATCTTGTTCTAACTACAGTTGTTGTAGATATTCTATTAAAATTCAGAATTAAAACATGCAGAGTTACTATTTCTTATTGGATTTATAATTAAAAACTTACTTTATGCAGTAAAACAATTTCTGAGCACACACATATATACAATGATTCTTAAATTAGATGTTTTTGGTAAGAAAATGCAGTAAGTTGAACAATACACTAATTTTGATTAACTTAAATATGTATGGATCATAATTTTTTTAGTCACTGATTTTCTCAAGATGAAAAATAGACCCTTTACAAAAAGTGACACAGGAAAAGGAAACATTATAGCTACTACACTACCACTAATATGGTAGTGTGACAACCACAGGAGCTGTGGTGGTCTGCTCTGGGCATGACTGCAATCATGACTGGAATCGTTTGCCAAACAGAGTTCTCTGCTCGGAAATACAGCAAACATTTCCCAACATTTACTGGTGCAACTAATAAAAAAAATATTTAAGTTTTTTTTTTTTTTTTATGTGAAAATTTTTTTTTCAAAAATGTTATGCGTTTATTTTTGCTTCATTTGGATTATATCTTGAATCTAACTTCAGATTGTTCAAATACTACATGAAAGCAGGAAAATACCATCTTTGATAGAGAACTGTCGAGGTCAAAAATAATCACGACTGCTGAGGTGACTTTCACAAAGTTGTATCAAAGCTGTTAATGGAAAGCTAAGTGGAAAGAAAACATGTGGTACAAAACGATAAACGTGCAGCAGAATCACCACATTCCTTGTTTTATGTGCCTCCTGATCAACAGATGTCAAAGTGGGCTTGAAGACAAAAAAAAAAAAAAAAAAAAAAAAAAAAAAGACCAGATGCTCTCACTGGCCCAAAAATCAGTTGGAAGTAAAATCTGCATTTCATTTGGAAATGAAATGCAGATCAAAGGAGAGATTCATGTTGAGGTTTTCATTAGCTAGGGTAGCTGAACAAATTGTGTATGGGACAATAGATAAAAATGAGCTGTCTTTATAACGCGTAACAGCATATTAACATTTTACACCCGTTAAAGATGCTTCATTTTTAATGATAAATATTCAGTTACACAGTCAAAGATTCAATACAAAATTTAGAGCAATGCAGTGCACTCTTGATTGTTAGATACATTTTCTGGCTGATATGACGAAAAGCAAGTCAATGCTTTTGTTTCACCAATCAACATAAATCAAACCATTTACATTTCCACTGCGTTTCCTGTGTTTTTCAGATCAGTTTTTTTGTTTTGTCAATGAAAATTCCCCCCAAAAAGTGAAAACGGACATATTTCATAAAAGTCTTTATTCATAAACTTGATGCAAGTTTACAAATTATTTTACATTGTCAAAATCACCCTTGCAACAGGAAAAAAAAAAAGAAAAAAAAAAAAAAAAAAAAGAAACCAAACCAAAGCATGCTTACAGTGCATAACTTTATAACCCGGCCACCGCAGTTAATGATGCAAGGTAAAAAGACCAATATCAGGCTTGTTCAAGTCTCAGACCAACACGTCATTCGTCTAATCTGAGAAGTCCTTGTTAGTCAGAAATGAGTTGGTGTGAAGAGAAGCTGTTGGTCAGGGCACCACACTCGAATACGTCAATGTTCCAAAAGAAATCAGCTTCATGTACGATGTCTGACGCATGAATTTTAGCTGCTGTTATTCATGGGAATCAACCTGGCAACTTTAAAGGTAGACCAGAAGGAGGAGCCAACCAGCCCAAGCTGTCTCCGCATCGGGGCTGTGCACCGACACAGTGGGGGAAACCACAACAAATTATATTCCCAGTCTTTTATTAATCACCCCAAATAACCACTCCATTTCCCAAGACAAGGGGAGGCAAGGGAAGAATTTATACCCACTAGTATACTGACATGCAAAAAACAGCAATATCAAAGAGAAATGTGCTCTGAACCCTTCAACAAGCCCAGGGTTGGAGCAATCTCTGCCTCACACATCTGATCACGTCAGTAGAAACCGCTAGCCTCAATCAATGTGTGGACTGCATTGGCAAAATGCACCACGATGTCAACATGGGTGTAGTTTTAAGAACCAGGTGGGAGGGGGGGGGGGGGACAAAAACAGACCAAGACATTCAATCTTGCCATCAATGATGGCCTGAACCAATCGTTTGCAAAGTTGAGTGTGCAGTATGTATTCCTGAGTTTGCTTGTCCAGAAAATGCAAGGGAGGGCTAAACAATGTAAGCAGAATGGGATGAATAATACAATACAAACACATTACAACAACTAACAATCATGCCTATGATCTGGTAGTTTGTTTCATATAAAAAGGTATCTTGCAGGGAAACTAATTTAAGATGAGTTGGACATTAACAAACTTTAAACCAATGTGAAGTTAGTTGTCACTCTGGAAAGCCAAAAATCCATTCAGAAATGAGAGTTCACTCCAAGAAATGGCAAAACTAAGCCTTCTACGCTGGTTATCAGGATGATATACTTAAAAAAAAAAATGCAAGTAACAACACAACAGAACACCTACAAAAAACATGTCACTGCATTAACTGGAATGCCCCAGTTAATATTACATCAAAGCCTCAACACGCTGAGGGTGTGCAGCCGCGCTGAGAGTGGTCATGAATAGTAAACCAGGGAAGTGGTAATGGGACGAGCTCAAGTTTTTCCTGTGGCAAAGCTCAACAAATATTTATTAAAACCTGAACAGATATTCTGGAAACAGAACAGACCCCAGGGTGATCTTTCCGGGTGTGAAGCGAAAATGTTATAATGGAGAAGAGTATTGCTGTGAATCTGGAACTCCGGCTGCATTTTAGAGCAGCAGAGGTCAGAGAAAAGTCAGAGGGTAAAGTTCACTTTTTACCTCGGACGTTAAATAGGTGAAGTAGTTAGGAAGTGAACCAGCTTTAAGAATTGACTTCAGTTAAAACTCCAGAATGTGTCCGCACTGCATAGCCGTAGAAAGGTTCAGCCTGTTGGAGTGATATGAATGGCGAAACCTCTGGTATGCTACCGACAGCTGTCCCAACAATATTGTAACAGCCACTGTAGTATTAGAGCTCCACTAAGAGATAGGGTCACCAAAGAATAAGATCTGGATTGCAGTAGTCATTAGGCTTGTATACGGACCTGGTGCACTTTCGCTTCCTTCAGATACTTCAGAAGTATCTAAAATGTTACTTTATTTTAAATTGGTCTTAAGAGGTTGCAATGGCCCTGCAAGTTATAGTCAAGAGTATTCAGTAATACAGTCTCTGCTCAGGCAAAGACCTACACAAGATTACAATATAAACAATTAAATCCTTTAGAAGAAATACAAATTTACATGTTTACAGTGGAGTTAAAATCAATTACATTACAGTGTGATTTGATCCAAACGAGCTCCTGCTTTGCCTCATAATCATGTCTAGTTGCACGCCAATGTTGTCCGGCTGCTGGTTGCGATAATGTTGGTGGTTTTCTCCACATTTGAAAGCCAGCAGCATGCTGATCCTCATAAATGGTTTCTCCAACAAAACCTGCACAAGTCCATATATTGTCCTGCCCTTGCTTGGGGCTTTAAGCTTAAGAACGCAAACTAGACTTAGGAGAAGCTTTATTTTCTTTCCTCCAAAAGGGGAAGAGGGTTCTTGGGATTAAAAAGAAAAACACAATATTAGGGAGGTCATCCTTGGAAGTCAAAGGCAAGGGGGGTTTCCTATCACCAGCATTCTTGATGTCCTTCCTATCATCACTGCATCATATTAGGAAATGGCGCATGCCAGTCTAACATCCAGTTTAAGGCCAGAGAGATAGAGAATGGCAAGTGGCGCATCAGACTGCCACTGGTGGAGGATAAAGCCATGCCACACCTTTTGAGTTCAAAGCCAGAGACAAGCCTTGACGTGCTCAATGCCAAAACCAAGGGAAGGTTCACATGATATTTAGTCCACCAAATTGTGGGCAATAAAATAAAAAAAATAATTCAACGGTAAACAACAGATGAGCGTCTGAAGACTGGACGTCAATGCCAGAAGCAGCGGCGTTCTGCTGTGGGTGGAGGTGAACAGATCTGTTTTTATGTGCCTGTTCTGGGCTAGACAATAAATGAGGAATTTGGTTTGGATTTTAAACCGTCATTGAGAGAGAACATCATTATTTGAAGGGTAGAACCAATATTGGTCACGAAGAAAAGAAAATAATCTAAGTCGTGGTCCCGGTGCAGGAAAGGCGACAGTCTCTACTAGCCATCCTCCTTCGGGGGTGTGTACCAGCCTACAAGTAGGAAACAAAATGAAAATGTAAAATGAACAAACACAAAAAAGCTAAATAAAAACTATGTTGTGCAAGTGCATTATTTTTGGCCTTTTGATAAAACACAAGCTTAAAAATGAGATGACTAAAGACAGAATTCAAACAGCCCAGGAAGTGTCCTGACCCACTTTTTTTATCATCAAGAAATAAACATGGTCTGCACAGGGTTGGATGTAACAGTCATTTGCATCTTGATTTTATTCCTGTGCTCCTGTATTTAATATTTAATTCATTGTCACCATTCTCAATCAAAAGAAAAAAATGCAAATTTAAACAAAAACTAAAAATATCTGGGTAAGATAAAACATTTTTAGTAAATGACGGAAGGAGAAATTGCTCTGAACATTTTGAAACATTTCCACATTTTTTAAACAAAAATAATTCAACGTTTCTTTTTTATTTCATGTGATATTCAAGAGTGTGATTGTGAACGACAATGAAAAATCAGACATATATGAACCTTGTTTCAAAGACAAGTAAAGCCAGTCATTTTAAACTGTCAACCAGCAGTCCAACAAAAAAGCAAACAAAAAAATGTCCCTGTCACATCCTTGCCTAATTGGATGTTTAGACTTTTTAACAAAGTAATTTATGAACTATGCAATAAATTCCTTTAACTATTAGCGCAGCTGCCATAACAGCTGTTTGTTATTTGGGGCTCTGGAAAACAACACAATGAAATAAAAAATGCCTGATGTAGCATTTCTATCAAGTTACCACTTCTCTACACTACACAATATGTTCACAGTTTAAACACTTTACAGCACCCAAATGTTCCAGATAGTTTGTATGAATGCAGCTGGAATTATATATATATATCGGCCTTTAAAAATGTGCATCATTCACATGCACATATTTACAGTGTAACGTAAATATATGTATATTTACATTACAGTTTAAACTGTTGTTTTAAAACAGTATTTAAAAAAATACTATAAACCTATCATCAATGTCTATATAAACGTATCCAAGTAATATCCAAAATTTGATTTTAGCACGCAGTTTTTTTAAAACACAAAACTGGGAATTGACAAACTCACCATTCTTTTCATGAATTTGAACCAGGGATTTGTAGGACTGCTGTGCTCTGGCAAGATTGTACTGGTTCTGTAGAAAGAGATGAAAATAAAGATAAAGTTAGATGTAAACAGCAAGACTGGATCATAATGACAGAGCAAAACAAAAGATCAGTCTTATGGGTTCTCAAAAAAAAAAAAAAAAAACAACCCAAAAACTGCAAAGATCTGGAAATGGAACATTTTTATATTTGGGGGAAATAATGACTTAAAAGAGTGTTTTAGTCAGGTTACATAACTTTAAAAACAATCATAAATTAAATTTTAGATCTAAATGAACAATAAAAAATAGATTACTCCTTCCAATAACATACTTTTATCTTACTCGACTGGCCAATATTGACCCACTACACTCCCAATGTTATCATATAAAGAGCAGAATGACAAAGATATCAGATAAGCAGGTATAAAAAGATTTTTTTTGCAGTTACACAAAAGGTTGCCAATGTGATAAATAAATGGGCAAACACAAATGTAACTAAATGTAATTTGTGACACAGTATAGAGACTCTTGTATTTAAGGGTTTAGTTCAGATTATTAAGTGCAATGCTGACAAACTTTGAAAAAAACTGATTTTTAATTATTTTTTTTTTTTTATCTATCTGGTTAAAAATTATTTGTGCCCGAGATGTGACATAAATCTGTCATTTTCTCCTCACAGTTGACGATGTGTTGAATTGTGTTTTCACTTCGATCTTAAATAAACAGACAATACAGTTCACTGACTCCAATTTTATGGATATGACTGTCAAAGTCATTTAGGTTAAATAATCGGTCTTCTCTTCCTCTTCATACTTGCTGAACTGATGTTTTGAACTGTGCTTCGTAAAATATATGACAAAAGAAGTTTAATGATCAAAATGAAAAGTGTTGTCTGTGAGGCCAATAGAATCCTAACTTTGACATTAAACCATCATCACTCACTTTGTTGGCTCCAAACTGCACTCTGGCTTTTCCTTTGACTAAAGTGGCATTGATCTGCATGATGACAGACTCAATGGAATAGGCACTGCTCCAACCCTGCAATAAGGAGACAGGGAGAATTAAATCCAGTTAGAAAAGTGAACAGATGTACATCGAACATTATGCAAAAAAAAATCCAAGACAATAACAGGTAACATCACATATTCCATTAAATAAAATATACTTGGCATATTTTTAAGCATACCTGCTTGGTGAGAAGTTCCATGCAAAGGGCGCCTCCTCCAAGAACGTAACTGAGGGAGGCAGATTTATTACTCATAAACTAATGTACCAAATAATGAACTAATGAATTGCCAAAGATGGATGTTATAAAATAGCAGTGGAAGAAATTAAAAAGAGTTCAACAAACAGCAGTACAGTATTTACCCTCCGGAAAGTACAGGGGAAACTACTCGGACAAAAGGTGGATCAAAGGGGAAATTATCCTGTAATGGAGACCAGGAAAAATGATTGCATCAACAAACTGCCAAGACTCTAAAATTTAAAATATTGCCCTTAATTTAAAATACATCTGACTCACTTTATACGAGAAGTTTAATAAAATGTAGTCCATTCCTTCCTTCTCCTTTAAGACTTGTAAATCACTGTGTAAAGGGCTATCTGGATCCACCCTATTAGACATTAAACACAACAATTAGACAATGCAAATATTGAATCCGGCGGAAAAAAACAAGACAAAATACCACTAGCTACTTACGTTCTCAGTTTAACGTGCCATTCGTACAGGCTGTCATTGACAAGCTCAACTGAATAAATCCCTGCAAATTGAAAAAAAATAATAAGCAATCAATTCAAAATTATAATCACGTATTTAATCACGCCCCATTGCAGAACATAGTTTGAGATTTTTAAAATTTGTACCTTTCCCCTAAAATGACAAAAAGATATTTTCAGAAGCACTTTTGACAACAGAAAAGCACGTCTTAAGAAACAGTGAAGTACTATAAGAAATGTCACCTGGGTCTGCAGTGTCCAATGCCTATTGTTGTACAAGGGACACAAGCAATTTTATGTACAGAAATGCCTTTTAATACAAGATGTCAAATGGATGTGATCACACATTAGTAACAAAGAAAAAAAAAAAAAGATGGAGTGAGCAATTTTGCTTCAAATATGATCCAGGTGGAGAATGTGAGACTTCTTGGCCATGGAGTCAGCAGATGCAGCACAGCTGTTTGTTTGTGAGCACAAATTTGATCAGTTTAAAAAATAATTGAATTGTTGTCTGTCCTGTGTCTGTTCATGTGGTAGTTATGCGCTGATGGCCACAGACGGAGTTATATCAACAACCTCTCTCGCTTTGTTAAACAACTTCAGCAACCTCAACTTTTCTTTTCTACATGTCCAAGCCAAGTGAAGGAGAGTGTTCAAATGTCACAGTATGTTAATTCCCCTTTCATCCAACAGGTGCATATTATTAGGTACATTTTTAGGGCCAAATAAAATATGTTTGTATAGCAACTATCTAACAAAAATGGACTTACGGATGTGACGGATTGTGTACTTGAAAGAATGTCAGCTTTGTGCTGCATCATCCTCTTGAGTAAAATGAGTAATTGGAGGAAAGTGACACTTGCACAACAACTTTATGGCTCTCCAATTTAAAGTAGGCTATTCTGGTGGTAAAAGGAACCACCGACACAGAGTAGCAATGAACAGGAACAGATATGATGTCTATCTGATTACTCCCGAAATTTAAGTCTTAGGTGGATATTTTGCCAAATGTAAAACTATCTCTCTTTGGGAACTTTTGGTTGCCTTGAGATCACTTTTTTTGGTCTAAATTATTCTTGTTATTATTATTACTATGATGGGAACAAACCTGAACAGAATTAAAAAGGCTATTAATAGAAAAGGAAGGCAAAGCCTAAGATTGTGTCAATAATATATAAAATATAATCTCAAAATTAACATTTGAAAGGAAATATTCTACCAATTAAGGAAGTGCAGATGGAGTTAACAGAGGTCTAAAAGAAAAAAAAAGTCATTACAACATTCCTCATTTTACCACGAAATCATTACAACCCCCTCAGCAAAATACTTGAGGTAAAGCAGCTTAATTGTCAAAAAGAGAAGAGATCATCATCTGTGTGATTTCTTTGTATTTCCTTTTATGTTCCAACAAAACAAAAGCTTGGTTTTATGTACATACCAGTTTTATAACTCTGAGACCGATATATTTCTCGAAGTTCCTTCATCAGGCGGTCAGAGGCTTGCACTGAACCAGACACAGCTCCCTGCAAAATTGAACACAATGCAGACAAACTGCAATTAACTTCTGGAATTTGTGTCCCAACATCAGTTAACAAACTGCATTTTGTGATAGTCTGGGCTTTTTTGACAGCAGTAAACTATCTAAGAGAGTGTTTTAGAAAATTACAAAACATTTATTCATTGAAGCCAAATAAGCATAACAAGATTTTATGGCTATGAGGTTGTGTTTTATTTTGACATACTTTAATGGATAAAAGGGCTTATTCAAAAATGAATCCCATTCTAAAGGAATTTCAACACCTTTTAAATGTTTTCTGCTACCTTAAGAAGCGGGGATAAAGAAAAAACTAAAATGTGTCTTAAGTTTCATAGAAGAAGTTTATATTACAAACTATCAAGTGTACAAGACTGTAAAACATTACTGATTTTACAAACTGTTCATGTCAACCTGTTTTCAAATGTTCTGTGAAATTGATCCGAAATATTACAAACGACAGTCCAATTTTCAAAAAAACCCCTCACATTTAGGTGGTCTTGTCTCTGGTTCTTTCGGATCTTCTCCAGGATTGCCAGATTTTCTTTCTCAATGCCATCGTCCTCGGATTTCTTCCCATCAACAGGCTCCTCCTCTTTCATTTCATAGTGATCCAGGTCCTCGATGTCCTGATAAATTTGTAATATTTGAAACATTTTAAACCATATAAATATAAAACAAAGATTTAGGATCAAGGCAGAAGGCATGTCCCATTATTAAAATAAAACTCGGTTGTTCACAACAATGTTTGAGTATAAAAAAAATAAAACATTTTATTACAGATCATTACAGTAGTGTGTGTGTAGGAAGAACAGGGAAAACAATAAGTACAATTTCTAATAGGTCAAAATGAATGATTTTCAGTGATGAACTCAGCAGAGAGACCAGACAGCATGTTTAGGCCAAAGTTAATAACTTACTTCCCCCATCTCTTCCTCCTCTTCCTCTTCAGATGTGACCTCTTCTGTCCCATGCTACACACACAAACAAGAGTTTGTTTCACTGAAACCGCATTAGTCTGCGAGACAACTGACGAGTCCATCTAATGTATTTTACAGAGAATCCCCTCGGGAACACAAACACAGAGCAGCATTGACAAGAGCAAAACGGCAACAGTATCTTATTCCCTCCCCCCAATAAAACTTTAAATAATTTTATTAGTTCTTCCCTACATAAACACACGTCTTTGAAAGAAAACATAAGGGAGCACTTAGGCCAAATGTATTTTCTCAAGTGATTTTATTCTGTGTGATTTTGCCATCTTGTTTTAAGCACAAGTGAGCTTTAAAAAAATGTTGACATATTTAAGGCTTGAAGTACAAGGCTGGATCTGGGTATTTGCGCTTTTATAGATTTTTTTTTTTCTTTTTTTTTTCCAATGTTTGACTCAAGATGTATTTTTTCCATTTCATTTAATAGGTAAAATAACTAATCCTGGCCCAATGGGAATATTTTCTGTAGTCATTTTGGCTCACTATTTTTTACACAACTGTATCAATTCAGTCCCGTTTTAACTTAAATGGCCCATTTTAGTTCAAAGATCAGATTCAAGTCCAGACTTTGAGTAGGCCATTGTAAAGCCTTCATTTATTATTCTTTTTTTAGCCATTCAAAAGTGAGCTTGCCAATGTGTTTTAGAATATTATCCATGTGTATTTGAGCTCAAGATCACAAACTTGAAATTC
This sequence comes from Poeciliopsis prolifica, assembly GCF_027474105.1. Lineage (NCBI taxonomy): Eukaryota > Metazoa > Chordata > Actinopteri > Cyprinodontiformes > Poeciliidae > Poeciliopsis > Poeciliopsis prolifica. Next base: position 11,167,408 of record NW_026562386.1, on the reverse strand, counting down.
TCACTTCCAAAATGACATTTTTCTGAACTCCTCTGTTGATTGTAAGGCAGATGTAAAACACACCAATTCCACTGACACAGTGATTTTGACGGAGGCCTGCTATGCTTTAAATGTAGTTTTGGGCCGTTTTATGACCTCCGAGATGAGTCATCAATGCTCTCTTTGAGAAGATTTGAAAGGCAAGACACTCCTGGTAATGTTCCATGTTTTCTTAATTTGTTGGATAAAGTCTCTCACTGTGGTTTACTGGAGACCGACTTTTTAACACTTTCCAAACAAAAAATTCTCAGTGAATTGTCTTTTCTGTTAGGATCTGGACAGAAGATATTTCATTAAATGTGTTTGGGTGATTTGTTGACCATACAGACATGGCAGTAAACTATTCTGTTATTGGGTTGGTTGGGTCTTGGTTCGTGTGTTGCATTGATGCTATATAAACCAGGTCAAACTTCTTCTACTTCAAAGTCTTACAATATTTTAATATTTCTGTCAAGAACAAGCACACCCTTGGCCACAATGTTGGTAAGCTTGATAAATCTGATAAGAGGTTAGCAACTTAGACAAATCAGCCCATTCTGAAACCACGGATAAAAATGTACTTACCTACGTGAAACATCCTAAAAAGGACACTCCTGTGCAATTATGAGTGCAAAGTACAGCAACGTTTAACATCCATTTTTTTTTTTTTTTGTGGTTGAAATATTTATACTTCAATGACTGATGGTGTCTACAGTACATTGAGACACAGTGGTTAATAGAAAATAAAAAGAGTTTATAAATGTTGCTTTAACCAATGTAGTTTAAGCTGCATTTTAATTTTATTAGTTTATAAAAATCTAAACTCTACTCTGAAACAGGAACTTAGGAAACTAAGGAAGAAAGATTTACCATCTATAAGTGCCATATTGTTCCAGCATGAACTGGTTTTCTTTACCTTTCGGTCTTGTTGTCCCACAGGTCCTGCAGGCAGAGGCTGGTCTAGCATCTCCACATCAGGATGTTGAGGAAGGTTGTACAACCGACAAAGGTCACAAATCAGCTTTTTTAACTGCTGCAAAAGCTAGAGAAGAAAACCACAAAGAGACACTGATTTGTTTCATTTATAATAGAACATACACATCCCGACAGCATGTTAACAGCTTGTTCAACTGTCTGGTGCTTCAACTGTTGATGCTGCAGTATCTTTTCCCTGTTATCAGCAACTGAAAAAGTTTATTGACAGGGTGTGGAGAGTTTTGGACAGTGTTGGCTGTTCCTGCAATGGCACTGAACATCCTGAACAGGATGTTATTGGAGTGGAGGAACACTCCAATAACCTTTTAGTTTCCCTCAATATCCTCGTCCATGCCCTCTCATCTGCCAAGTAGCAGCTGGAGTATCACAATGAGATGCTGCATGTGATGAGCGTTTTGATGTTTGATTCAGTTTATTCAGAAAGGGCACAATCATGATGCTTCCCCTCATTCAGGTGAGGTCATCGGAAATATGCACTCAAAAGAAACTAATGCTATCTAAACTGACTATCAGCTATGTATACAATATTAAAAATCCCTTTAAACTTTCTGCTGTCCAAGTGGATGAAAAACATCTTCACATCTGGCATAAATTGATGTATACTTAGGACATATGTAACAACCAAAAAAGCCAGAAATAATAAAATCTGCAAAAGAGAAAACAGAACAGTCACACAGGACCTCAGCAATTTGTTCCTGTATCACACTGATGTTAAGAAATAACACGGTGCTGTAGATTATGCAAAAATGACTTCCGGAATGACCTAAAAACTTATAGTAACTGCTTTTACCAATCTCTTGAGAGTAAAATGTTACATCACCTTTCCCAGACAGCAGCCACAAAGTGCTTCACAGTGAAAATACAGTTTAAGGAACATTTAAGAAATACATCATACATATAATATGTCACAGCTACCACAGGACTAGTGGAAAATTATTTCATTAAAAAAAAAAAAAATGTTTTTTTAAAAGCGCTGATGGGAGTCCAAAGATCACAATGGTGTGTGAGTTGAATACAGGTACATACCATTTTATTTAAACCTTATGCACATGTCATTTTAAAAAGTAAATGTAAGGAGTTTACAAAAAGATCAAAACCTCCAGCTCAGAAGTGCCATACTGAAATTACTTTCATTATACAGGTCTAAATTAAAATGTTTAAATTAAAAAGGACAATTCCATTAAGTTGTTCAGTAAAACTTCCATTTACCATCAGCAGTAAAGTGACACTGACACTGTGTAGCTAGACAGCATGGTAAGTGTTAGCTCTTAATGGTTAGCCAACTACCATATCTTTGCAAATTGGTGCACTCAAAAAATAGCACCATCAAGACATCTGTGTACACAGAAAGAAGACAGATCTTATCAACTCCCCAAAAACAGACTTCCTCTTTATCTGACATACATCTACAGTAGCTCAAAACTGCCAACAATAGAAAAACATATTTACAGAACATTTTGGTTAAATGATAACTAATCACATTGGCTAAAGTAGATGCATTAGACTGATGGTGTGCTGTGAGAAGGCCTACCTATTGAAACCTGATCAAAACAAAACGTTTTTCAGAGTCAGCTTTTATTGGACTCCTCTCCTGAAAGTGAGGAGAATCAAGTTCCAAGTGGCGTTTACTGCAACGGATGTATTTTTATACCTCCCATTTGTAATCCAACCATTTTTATTTTTCTTCCACAGCAATCTTTTGCTTTGAACTTACGGAGCTGATTGTGTTTGTCTTTTTTTTCTTCAATCTTAATGCATTTGTTTTGTTTGGCACTGCAAAACTGAGACCTTTAAATAATAGATTTTTTTTTTCTCTTATTAGAAGGTGGATGTGTGAGTCACATTGGGCGAAGTTGCAGTTCTTTATTTTTGCTGACACAGTCACATCTATTTAGTTGAAGTATGCACATTCTATGTAAATATGAAATAGGTATCATCAGTAATTTGATAAATAATGGTGATATAAATATTCCAATGTTCCAAAAATGTAAAATTTAACAATTACATGTTACACCCAATTACTAACTAATCATGGCATATGATGTATTACAGTCCAAACAGTTCACCTATGAGATGCAGGATACTGCTTTAATAGAGTTGCATAACATTCCCTTACAGTAGGTTATGAGCAGAATATAACTTTAAATTATTATCTACCAACATGTACATGAAGAAATCCAATGGTACGAAGACACATGTGGTAGACTGCTCAATTTCACCCACAGTATGGCACAGTCACCAAAGCTGCAAATATTCAAAGTGGTGAATTAAAGATATCAGCATCTGTATCAACATTTTGTCACAACATTGTCTTTTTATGTGTTAATGACGCCCAACAGACAGTTGGTCTGGTATTTCCTCTACTGAAAAGCAGTATTGTCAATACTTGCTCAGTGCAGCAGTTCAGATAAGTCAAAGTGCAAAGTGTAGTCATATATCCCCCATTCTTCAAGGAATAACATGAACACATTGAAAATATAGATCATTTGTAACGCAACCTATTTACTTAAGTCAGGCTGATTTAACCGTTCTGATGCACTCAGCGAGATTCATCAACATTCTGCTGGATAACACTACACTGTCAGAATTTGGGATGGCAGCTCTTTGGTCACCCCTCTTAGTGACGAGCAGCAGTCGCATCATGACTTCTCTTAAGCGTTACGGAAAAACATGTTGAAATAGGCCAGTAAATTTAACCTACCAGGGTGCTTCCTTTTCTCACATCTTCCAGCCTCTCTAAAACTTGTGCCAAGCTCGGGTCGTCAGAGTCTACAAACCATATCGGTGGCGTAGATGGATATGATTCCTGAAAAAAACGAGAGACACTACATATTTAAGACACCCATATTAATACATTTTATACACATAATTTTTTTTTATCAGTATTAAACATAAAAATAAAATATAAAGAACAGTATTAATGCTTATCAGAGGCGACACTCGAATGTTGAACGCATCGTTAGCCGGATGCTAGGATTGCTTCCAAAACGCTGAACGCCTAATTTGATCATGTACAAAGACTCTTTAGCTCACGTTCATGCAGGTGTATAACGAAAAACACCGGTCCCATATACACTGAGATTCTTTGATTCTAAATGCAGTTGTCCTCTTGGTTTAGGAGGTTAACGACATGACGTTTGATCGCTAACTACCAACAAGGGAAGTGCATTACAAGCTAAACTCCCAACATCAGTTCTTTACTACTTACCGTAATGTTACAGTGGATAATTAGCAACTTTTCTCCAGTCACATTAAACTGGCAGCTCAGTTCGTCGGGCTTCCAATCAATTATCCTGAACCGTTCGTGGTTTGGATCAAAAATGGACTCCAAAAACTTCAGCTCGGCCTTCAGCCCCGACACCGACATCTTCCACACATCTCCGGCTGGGCCGCTGGGGAGGGCGAGAAGTCAGGACTTAGCGTTTAGCTAGCTGGCGCTACAATAGAAACTTAAGCAGAAAGAGGTCGTAAATGAGCCAGATAACAGCTGACTCAACCGGTAGGTGTATCAGGATATCCACAACCAGCTACGGCCTCCGTCCGAATAAATTATAGCCTAGTCGGACAAATTTGCTAATGAATTAGCTAGCACTAGCTAGCCCTTAGTTAGCGTTTGAAAACAGCGCAGTGCTTAGCAAACTGCTAGCGTTGTTGTTGTCTTTCCGTCTATTGTTGTTCTCTGGCTACGTTAACAACATTTTAAAGCTCCTGCGCTGTCCCGTGACCGTCTTCTTACAATCCTGTCAAGCAGCTCTTTAAAATTCACTGGACCAGGAAATAACGAGACTATCTCCACAATCTGAGTCAATATCCTGCTATAAGAACAGTGTTTTTTTTTATCCCCGTGCAACTGTAGCTGGCCTCTAGTGGGGTTTAAAGATGGCGTTTGGCAATCTCCCGGTTCCTGCAGAATCCCACAATTCTACACGTTCACAATTTATTAAAGTGTTAAAAAAAAAGAAAAAAAAATCAAAGTTCAAGACAAAGTATCATTGAGCTTAACATTTTTAAAAATACTAAGTGATGTGGAATTACCCTCTACGGAGATTAATGTTTTTGTTGCTCGTTATTTTCTTCCACTTTATAATTTTTTTTCAAAATATTACTAAGTATCAAATTTACAGTAAATGCAAGGATCAGTCTCAGCAACCTAGCACATATTCAAACGTTTATTTTGTAACTTTCATTTTTAAAAAGTTAAACTCTTATTTATATATAAAATCATAAACAAAATGATTTACACAGCCATCCAATTAAAGAAGATTAAATTATTTCAGTTACCTACAGTAGTTGCTTAAGTGAATCATTTGGATTAGTTACATGGAGACTTTTTTCAAGAGTTTATTAATTATGATGATTTTCTATTTACAGTTTATAAAATTGCAACATTTAAGATTAGAATATCACACCAGACTAATAATATATAAAGACATATTTTTAATACAGAAATGTGGGCTTGTTGAAAAATAAGCAAGTATCCAATGCAGTTTCGCAAAAATTAATACCAATCTTTAAAATAGGAATTGTGTAGAATTGCTTTGTTAACAGTTTAATAGTTTTTTCATTATCACAATGCATCCACTATCTTCTGTAAGCTTTAGTTTTTCAGTAACCAAAAATTTGCGTCAAGTGTGGGTGTCTAGGACAAGTTTTGCCAACAGTAACCGCTGAGTCACTGAAGAACAAAGGGCAATTAGTAATAAAAGAAACATTTTCTTTGCAAGGATGGAGATGGAAAAGAAAGAGATCAAAAGAAAGTCAAAAAAGACCATCATGTTGGAATATTGTGAATCAGAATAACTCAGTTTCTGTGGTGGGCAAGTGGTGAGGTCTGCTGGAAATATTATATCTAATGCAATCACAAAAAAGAAAACACTAGCAGCTGCCATAGCTCCCCAAATCATCACTTACTGTGCAAACTTCATACTGAACATCAAGCACCTTAGATTCTGTGCCTTTCTGCTCGTCTTCCTGGGACTCTGGGATTCCTAAACAGCATGCATTATTTACTTTAATCTGAAAAAAAGTATTTGAACTTTTGAATCAGCTTTGGTTCATAATTTCCCCAAATGTTAATGTTGTCCCTGTTGCTTTATACCTTTTACTGCCACAATTTTTTCTCCCACTCAACTTTACATAATTATTATGTGGGCATATTCTCAATCAAGGCTTTGCAACATAGAATTTGCATTTTTTCTTGAGACCACATGGTTTCTTCCTTGGTATTCCCTTTTTTATGCAGTACAATATTGTGTATTTTAATAGTCTCTCCAAATTTCTGCTCAGGGTGTATCCCATTTCTCACCCAATGTGCAAATATATCTGACCAGTTCACTAAAATATTCCTTCTGTATGAGCAATGTGATGTGTTTTCTGGGTCAACTTCTATTTAATCTTAAAAAAGGCTTGGTAATGGTGTCACCAACAAGAATTGACCTGCAGAGTATTAGTTCAGGTAGTTTAAATATTTAGGATGAATCAGAGTCTGATTTCAGTGACACCTATCAGAATGAGTCAAAACTACCCAGAGGGGCATTATATCCCTTCTGACTTGGGCATGCTTCATTTTCCCCAAAGAAAGGCCTGGAGAATTCACTGGGAGCAAGCATATCTGCTCCCAGTTTTCTGCTGGGATGTGTTATCTCCACAAAGTCACTTCAGAAAAGACTTATCTGATTTAACAGACTCAACAGAATGGTCCTTTACCTTAATATTTTGGCAGTACTCCTTGATGCCCAGTAGGGTGCAGTGTTGGCTCAATGTCTGAAAAAAATGCTCGCTAAAAGAAATAAAATTTATTTAGCTGTCTTTCTAGGCGTCTATCAACACTCAGGTTAAATGTATATGTATCCAACTACTGATAAACATTTTATGGTTAAGCAGATTAGATAACTGTCTAGACAATCTATACATACTGAGGAAGGCATTTTTCTTTCTTTGACAAAAATAAATGTTTAAAGATACCCCTTCAAAACTAACACATTTATTAGTAGGTTTTAGAGGGTTAAATTAAAAATAATTGGAAGTGTTTAGCCCACTTTTCCAAAGTCAATAAAGTGTGTGGTCCTAGAGCTGCAAAACAAGACGTGATGTAAGCAGGGCTGAGCATCAATAAACTGAGAACAGAATTTTTCTTTGGCCTAAAGTATTTTTTTTCTCTGTTTAGCCAGCTGATGCTTGTAAATTTCAGCATTTATTACCGCTGATGCTGACCGATAAAGTCACAGTGTAGAAAATTTCTTCTGGATGCGAAAAACTCTCACAACCCACTTTAATGTTTTGCAGAGTTGAATGCTGTCAAGTGATTTGTTAATGTAATGGCTCCTTAGGAAAGGTCAAGGTTCCAGTCTGGCAAACATAATCATTCATTTCAGGGGTCTGTGGTCAGCAAAAAATGAAGCTGGTGCTGAAGGATCCATGCAGGTTATGAGAAGAACTACAAAAAATGTAACTTAGGAAACTGAAAATGTAGAATAGGAACAAAGTCAAAAATATTGTTTATAATAAACTATTGTTTTCTTATGTAAATCTATCAAATCTTTAAACAGTAACAATAATAAATCAGTATGTTGGGTTGTTATTATATTGTGTTATATTATTAATTCTAACTTAACATTATAACTATACACTACCTTATCTTAGCCCACCATGTAAAACCTCCAAAATACAAGATTTGTTGCTGTAATATGACAACATGTTAAAAAAGCTCATGGGGGAGGATTACTTGTACAAGACAAGATTGTTTCATAAACGTAAGAAGGAGATTTCTTACATGATGATCTAAAATATGATTATTGAAGTACTTTTAGCTTCTCAGTTGCTGACTCAATCAATAATATCCAATCTGATGAGAGAGCAGTGACCCTGTATTGATTACATATTGATGAGTCGGTGAGTCTTCTACTCTTAGGACGTCATGTTACCCAAGGTAGTAGTGGTATAACATCCTTCCTAATTCAATTAACTTATTCTACTACATGTTATGTCAGGCGCTGGGAGGTTATTTCTATGCGCTGATATGAACACTTGACTGTTTTGTTGCATAAATACAATACTTGATTACATTATACAATGATGCATTGAAATATTAGAGTGATGAAATAATAAAATTGTGTTCAATGGTTTTGGGAATTATCATGTAAAAGTTCTTTATAGGTTCCAATCTTATCTTGAGACTTACAAATGATCTGGAGACACAGAGGTAAAAATTTGAAAATATGTTTTAGTTTTTCCTTCATTCTAAATGGACTGATTTTATAAATCATTTTGACAGGATTGAATTTTCAGCTTCTTATGAAAGCAAACTGAGATTTTATTAAAAATCTCAGTTTAATTCCAATGGCCCATTGGCCCAGTTTTATGATCGAGTGGCTGACTGGTAGTTTATAAAAGCATGGCTTATGTCTCTGGTGACAAAAAGCCAAATAGCTGGTGTCCTCCATGATTCATTCCTCGCTTCTCTCGTCCCTCTGCCCAAGACGAAAAGTTAATTAAAACTGCATTGTCATTTCATCTCATCCCAGATAGCAAAAACAAATCATCTCCGTCAATTTTCAGCTTTTATTATTTCTGCATGACATCCGCAGAGCTGGCATTAAGAAAGGGCACCATCACAGCTACAATTTTCTAATTTCTCAGGATGATCTAATACATCATTGGAGGGCGTCTCAGAAAATATGTCTCAGCAAATTGTAATGTGTCACAGAGAGAGAGCAATTTCCTAATCAAACTAATTGGCTTCCATATCAGACAAAAAAAGCAATGCTTACCCATTATATATTATTGTGGCAGGTTGTTTAACATTCTAAATCCTTATTAACAATCTTTCTCTATATTTATAGCAAGACTGAATTTGTAAATTTGATCATCCCTGAAAACCAACAACACATCTCAATGTCAAACCAATTTGTTCTCAGTATTCAGGCTGTGTTCAACTCTGGATCCAAGACCATTTCTCAACTGCTTTTACAGCTGAGTCACCAAATACAGCAAGGCTGTTTGTCAGACAAAGCAGTGCCATCCCCATGCAGGAGCAATATGTTCAGTTTATTCCTCTGGGAGACAGCAAGCATGGGAACAGAGGCAGAGACAAATGTTCATATCCAGGACAGAGGCTGTATGGCAGCTGTAGAAGACAATACGTCTCGTATGGACAGCACAGCTGAGAAAAGTGAAATTCACTTACACAGGATGTTGATCTGTCAAATCCACTGAATCTTAAGCTGGGCTTTGTCAGGATCCTAAAATATAATTAGATAAGCACAGCCTAGAAAATATTTCATGTTCAAGATGCACCTGTTATTTTAGCTAATAAGACAGGTTGTACTCATCAACTGTTCAAGTTTCCTTTATTTTTGCTTTTTTTCATAAAGCTTACTCATGTCTTCTGTGAGGTATTTAACTGAGCCTCTCCTACTTGTTGCTGGCTGAACCCCAGAGATTCCTGCCGCACCAGAAACTCCTCATGATGAATCTATGCAGGTCTAAAACTGGTACAAATGCACAAATTCAAGCAAAAACTATCAGGTGGATGGATTTCAAGATGTCTTTGTAGTCTTTATCAGGACAATGCATGGTGCTTGTGAAGTTTTAGGAGTGAAAATATCCCACTGTTAAATTTAGGTCCACAGAAAAATTACGTTCTTTTTCATGCTTTTCACTAAAAATGTTTGAACAAAATCCCAATCAAATGTGAAAGGTGATCACTGGAGATAATTTTCACAATATAGCAGGAGTGACAAAAAAATTGAGATGCGATTTTTATGCTCAACAGCAACAAGAAGTAGTCCTACAGTCATTGCTCCCATTACTAAATGACTTTTTCAAAACAAAAGCCAAGTCCTCTTGTCATATTAGCCACTTTAGGCATTCAGAATGCTGCGAATCTTCATCAGAGCAGTCAGAGCATTTTCATAGCATAACATGGGCTGAAGTAACATCATTACTGGGTTGTTGATATAACATTTGGAAGCCCTTTTGTAAATTTCCTGGCACCTATTTACACTAGGTATAGGATTTCTATGTTGTGAGGGGCTAAAATCACAAAAATTGTGAAAAATATAGTTTACCTGGCTAGGGTGGAACTCACATTATCTATGCAACAGTATGAGATAGAGAAATTATTCATGATGGCATATTAGAAAATGTATAAAATTATTTTATTTTTTTAAATTATTAAAATTTTTTAATAATAGTGTCATTATACTGACACAACATGAAAACAGTACATGTATAAGTTTATGGACCAAGAGATTCGACCACATGGGTCGAATCTTTGTTGTATTTTGACAAATGATGTATTTGTGCATAACTCTAAATATTTTACTGAAAGAAAAAATTCTCTTCTATTTTCTTTTTTCATTTTTAAAGTCATACAGATTTTTACAAGTTTAAAATATAATGGATTTGTGCAGTGTGGCAGAGCCTAAATGGATAAGGGTTATTTGTGGAGATCTCTGCTCTGTGGGATCTGTTGTTCCTCTCTTGCACTAACCAAGTAAACAGCTGGCTAATTATATTCAAGCCAAAATCTATTTACTTTCTGTGGCACTGCTGTTCTGGCAATATGAGAAGTGGGTAGATGGAAGAGGTCTTGTAAATGCATTCACCACTGCGAATACATCCATCCTAATGCAAATACTGATGTGGATCCAACAAGGCACCATGACAGACTGACAAGAGTGAGAATGAGAATGAGACCAAGCCTAAAACAATTAGCTAAGAGGACAAATATCATGTACCACTCAATTTGTCCCACACATGTCCTGCAGGACCCTCCCACAAATAGAGAGGTTCTGCCTACATCCTTCACAGATGCTATCATTCTATCAGTCAAACATAAACAACCACATCCTTTTACTTTTTTACTCTTTTGCCTTTCCACATTAACTGATTTGAAGAGGTGGTAGATAAGCAATGTTTCGGGGTTTCATCATGGTCTCTGGGTCTGTGTCCTTAGATTTCAGTTTGACATTTTTTGACGGAATGGGCGGAAGTTTATCTTTCTTTGAAAATGAGATATCTGTAAGCATATTTTTCAACTTTTTGTTGTTGATTTCTTACATTTTTATTTTTGTTACACATGCACTTATCTCTGCTTCCTGGGCTTGTATCTGTCTTCTGAGAGCTCTAACGTTGTTCTGACTCTCCTGCATTTATCCAATACATCTACCGGCAGTCGGTCTAACTTACACTTGAGCTACTTTCACCACATGCTGCAGTTTCTTCTCCTCATGCTTGAGATTTTTAATTTCTGTCTCTTTCTGTTCCAGTTTTTTGGACAATCTATGGTTTTCAGCGTGATACATTCTGAGTTTTTCCTTTTTCCTGTCGTCTGGGAGAATAAAAAGATCTCCTGTCTCTTCATCTAGCCCTAACTTTTCCACCTTAGAATAAGTTTCTTTAACCATTCTGCATTTCTGCACATTCTCATGGAGTCACAGAACTTCCTTAGACAGTTCTATAATCCTACATTCCTGTTTGCAAATTATATCAGTCTGTATTCCAATTTTTCTCTCATCACAGTATAGTACTTCTGTGGCTCTTTTGTTTTCTGTCAGAGCGTCTTCTCTCTGCATCTTCAGGTTCATATAATGCTCATGTAAACACAGGAGGTCTTTTTTCAAATTTCATCTTATTTTCCTTGCTTGGCTGAATCGATTCAGCCAGCTTTATCTTGACCTTCTCCACATAATTCTTAAGAAACTGATTCTCTTACTGGGACTTTTGGAGGAGTGTCTGGGTTTCAACAACCTCTTTATCAAGATTCGCTGTAGAAGCTTCCAGTGTTTGGGTTTTTTTCTGCAGGAATGCATTTTCTGTATGAGTTTTTTTAAATTTCTCCTGGAGGATTTGGTGTCTCAAATCTTGTTTTGCCAACTGCCTCTGAAGATCAAACAAAGCCTTGTTTAGTGATCTGACTACCTTTCATAGGCTCAAATTTTCTTCATCTTTGTGCTTCAGTCACTTCAGTGATGTTTTTTCATTCTGGTGATTTCTTTTCACCTCAAGTTCTGTCTCTTGTGCAGCTCTGCGTTGTCTCTTAAGCTCCTTTATGTGTTTCCTTCTATGCGTTCTCATGTGCCCATAAATCCTTTTCATTACGTTGAACTTTGTCCTTGGACAGAGAATTTTCTATTTGGTTGTCCTCTTGCTGTTTCTTATGGGATTGAGAATCATTCTCAGTTGATTGATCCGACCTGGCCTTGGTCCGCAATTCTTGTGTTGAACTTTTCATTTTCTTCTTATTTTACATCAATCGTGTTTTCATGGTCTTCTTCATGAAACTACTGTCCTATCAGATTGTATGAAAGTTGTCAATTCATGAAAAATAATTGCCTCAATGAGTCACTCCCCTTAGTGTTGTATTAATCTCTTCATTTCTATAGAATTCCTGTGAGGTTCTGAGTTGTTTTTCCTCTCTACACCCTTCAGTTTAAGGGTAGCGAGAGTTCCCTTTGTTGTTTTAATAATTCAGTCCTTGTGTGTTTCAAAATTGAAACCACTCAACCATTCAATACACTGTTAAAACTGACACTGTCTGCCCCAGAGTGACGTCTGAGGCAAGTAATCCAGCTGTTTGTCCAGTGACCCACTCTGACCTTTATGAGCCAAGAAAGGGAGATGGGGGGGGGACTGCATGAGCTCAGATCCTTGTTGGAGCTATGAAATTTAAACAGACAATGACAGTCCTGGTGCTGAAAACTGACAAATCTTTGTTTCATCTCTTTGTTTCCTTTGTTTTAAAGTTATTTGGTAGTTCTTTACTAGGGCAAAAAACCTCTTTCTGTAGGTTGACAAGAAACCAATAAATGTTTCATAAATTTAAGCCTCCAGTTAAGTTAAATAATATATTGAATATGTATTTCCTCATCAGGCAATTTTCCAGTTAATAATTAGTTTGTAGAGAAAAAAAGAAAAGATTGTTTTTCTTTGTTAATCTATATGTTTGTTTTTTTATTTAGTCTAACAGCATTTAAGTAGATTAAAACACATAATTACTGTTTCTTTTGTCTGTTGTTGAAATGCTAATTGTAATCTTAAGAAATAGACAGAAATCTATAAATTTTTGATAGCTAATTGGAGCAATGGAACATTTTTAATTGCATTAATTGCAGAATCTGAAGTTAATGAATTGCTTCCAAATCAAAAATTACATATTGACAAAATAAGCAATTATTTTTTTGCTGTTAAATTTTGGAATACCTGGACATTTAGTTCAACAACAAAGATATCCGTTTTCTTCATTCTGTTGATTTGGTTATTAAACACACAACAATAGCTTTTTTCCACCAGCAGTCTATTCCAGCTCTTCCATCAGATCAGTTTTTGAAGCAAAATTTAAAACCCAGTGGGCCAAGAGAAGACTCAAAATCTATATAATTAATTAATTTAGTTAATTAGTCCTGACCCTACTAATTAGAGTCAATAAACATTTAGCTTAATGTTACTGGACTTAAGGTAACCTACCTCAGCATTCATACACAGAAAGGAGCTACCCAAAGCCGCCTTTAAATTTTTTACCACCTGTGACTTACAGGTTCATTACTGTTACTGTGTCAAAATGCCTTGACGTAACTTGAAGAGACAACTTTTCTCGCTGTTCTTCTTTCTTGTCCTGGGGATATGGTGGACTGGGGAACGAGAAGGGATGTTGTGAAATGAGGAAAGGTAAAGACATATGGTGACTGCTGAGAAGCTGTGTGTGGCAGATAACTGTTTCCACGCAGATTCTCATCCCAGTGGAAACTTCATGAAGGAGAGAGTCTCAAAGGGAGAAGCACACCACCTGGAACCCTGCAGGCTGTGACACATCCAATTTTCCTCTACCTGTGGACAAGTCAGTAACCTCTACATGTAGTTCTCTGCAGGGCAAAGACACCACTCAGAGAGTCAGGTGTGGTCAGTACATGGCTTCTCATATTTATCTAAAAATATTTCAAAGTAGATCAAGCAGGACTTTTAGGATTAAAAGCATTTTTTTGTGACAAATTACATGTAGTAACATCAAGAGGGCCTTTCAAATGACAAACCTTTTTTCTTTGCATGTCCAACTTCATGTTGCTGCCTCTTTTCTGTTTTGGAAATAGACAGCATCATAGTGGAAGCCATTTTGGATATGGACACTGACATCATTCATTTTAATATTCTCATTAGAGCATTCATCTAATCAAGCCATGGACAATGCTCTCATCGTTGTCTGTGGTCTGATGGCAATGAGAGGCACTTGGACATAACCTGATCATTCAGCTGGGAATGAAAAAGTTATAAATCACATTTTATAGCAGAGAGATTCTTCTGTCATTTCTTTCTTTTGTCAAATATCAAATAAATGCTGAATCTTGCACAATCAAAATGGCACGGACATACAAATGTAACGTAATAACGATATAAACAGATCTTAAAGTAAATGTGTCTAACAAAAGAATTACTGAATACTTTTGCTAGACAGTAGCTTCAAGAATGTTTCAAACTTGGCAAAAACAAATAACTTGTTAATGTGCAATGTTAGCAAGAATCAGAGCTAATTTATTAATTTACATGCAGGTATGGTGGAAATAGGCTGTGATAATACTCAATAAAAATAAATTTCCTTGTTGCCTGTAAAACACTCTTACCTTTAAAAGACTACAGAATGATTTCTATGTGAATGACCCTAAAAAAAAATGACATTTATGCTTCCTGCTTCCTGCACCAATGATTTGGCATACAAGCCAGGTTGGAAATAAAGGTCAAAACTATCTACAAACATTCAACCTTCTGCAAAGCACAGCTCCAGCAAAAACATTTTTGATGTAATTTGAAATATTGAACTGCACTTCTCACTACTTGGACATTAATTTATTCCTAAAATAAGTTTTGAGCATAATTCTTTGAAGAATGGAATTCAAAGGTATATATTGTAATTGGTGGACTCATTTAAGGAATAATAAATGAATACATGGAAAGAGCACATAATCCCTGTTTTAGTCTCATTGCACTGTTTGCCTTTACAGTTTGCCAGTAAGTTTATATTTTAAGAAGTCTTCTTGCAACTGGAAGGTTGTACATTTTACTCACCCACATGTTGATGTGGTCTTTGTAATTTTCAAACTGGAATTTACTTCCAGTTCATATTAAACATGAATGAATCTTGAATGCATATTTAAATCTGCTCTGAAAACTCATCTTTATTTTTTAACTTTGACCCATTATGACAGAGAGCTAATTTGGTATGTTGAAGTTGCTTTGTAATGTCTTTTATATGCTTTCTTGCAGTGCTCTGGTCGGTTCTAGTTTCCTTGTAAAACAAAATACAAAATGCAGAATGTAGCTTAAAGAATCGCTTTGTTTTTAGTTGTGTGACTCTATAGTCACATAACTAAAAATTTGGAACAAACTTCCAGAAAACTGTAAAACAGCGGAAACCCTGAGTTCCTTTAAATCTCAACTAAAAACACACCTGTTTAGAATTGTATTTGAAATGTAATATGTAACAATGTATTGCTTATTCTATGTTGCATGACTTTATGTTTTTGTGTTTATGATGTAAAGCACTTTGAAATGCCTTTTTGCTGAAATGTGCTATACAAATAAAATTTGATTGATTGATTGATTGAACTATGGTGCTGGTCAAGTTCGCTCATCCTAAAGAAGGTCCTGAGGACTGGGCCTCTTCTTTTTGTTTACGCCTTCCTTAAAGTTATGATTTTGGAATTAGAAAATAATTTCCTCTCAGTTTTGGAGAATCCAAAACATTACACACCATTGTAAAATCATTGTATCCCCTTGGAAAGGAAGTATTTGATTCTGAGGAGCGATGTGACTGACATACCAATGAACAGTATAATTCCATCTCGCTTAACCTGGCAACATTGAGATGGCAGTGTTTGTCATTTTATTTCTGTGTGTGGGTGTGGGTGTGTGTGTGTGTGTGCTTTCTTGCAGCCATACCATGGTATACTAAAACCTAATTTTTCATGTAACTGATCATTGTGATGTTAATGTATTTGTCCGTATTTTCTGGTGCGTGATTTATGATGTGGCCATATCTGTCAGTATGTATTTGTGTACAGTGTAGCCACGACACAAGTTGTTAGCATTTTGTCCAGATGCCTGTGACATTACATTCCTGTGACATGCGTAAGGACTCATATTTATGTGTTTCTGGCCATAGAACATCTATTTCAGAACCAGGTTTAGTGAAGAAAGTCTTCTCTATTTTTGCCACATTGTGATTTTTATCCAAGATACTGTGGTAATACCAATAATTAGTTTCTAAAAATATGTCTTATCCATAAAGCCCTTTATGAAGACGACAAGAACACTGGAGGCATAAGCAATCAAACAAAGGAGTCAACATCAGCAAACCATAAAATGATAAAGATAGGCTATTTGCGTGGCTTCAGTGATGATACAGAATCCATAATTGAAAAGGCCAAATATTACAGAAAAAGACAAAAAAAAAATTATGACTCTTGATAATGAATTCAACTTCCAAAACACTCATATTCAAATGAAAACATAAATGCATCAAAAGGAGGTTTTTGCATCAATAATATGTAGGCAGTAAAATTAAAGAAAGTTGTGTATTCTATTGTTTATCTGACTGCCTGGATGAAAACATCTCAATTGGCTTTTTCATTGTTTTCTTGTGACTCAGTGTTCATATCCATGCCCGTACATCATTGATGATGTAAGAAGTCTGTAAACCTCTTCACTTCGGTGAAAAATTATATTATTCCAATTTACAGTTCCAGATATAAAACAGGGAAAAGGCAGGATGCCCATGAGTTGCTCCATCAATTTCAAACTATACAGTAACTGTTTCCATCTGTAAGTATTTACTTTCAGCTGAATGATGGATGATTGAATTTCCACCTGGGAAATGTACTTCTACATTCAATCTATTTCACTTATTTTGGAGTAAGTACTGGTGATGCAACCAGCTGTTAGTTGATTAAGCATTATAAGCAGCATGTCCACACGGATCCTCTGCAATCAGTCACTTTACCATCTTAGCCCAAATCTTTCCACAATGGGATATCCGCGATCTACGACGGGGTTTTTATCCTCCCCAAGGTCCTACAGATAACAGAGAGACCTGATACTCCCATTGTATGTCCCTGGAGAGTTGGTTTGATGGTAACAGACAGACAATTGGATCACAGAGAGATAATTCCTGTCAAATGTACAGACGTCATTGGTCCAATATGGCTACAGAGTAATGGCTAAAAAGATACAGTAAGATCTACAAGTTGATAAGATCTTTCCTATAGCTGTTGTATAATCACATTTCCAGGAAATTTTCCATTACTCAGTGGGATGTTTTTTGTTCTCTTTTTTTGCTATTGTCCTATTTTGCTCATGATGCTAAAAATCTGACAGTGTGATCAGTTAAAGTCCAGAAAGGTTGAACAATGTTTTCTTTTTGTTGTTGTTGTTTTGGGTTTTTTTCTAGAACCCTGACTTATTTAAAACTTAATATTATTATTATTATTGTTATTTAAAAACAATTCATATGCATGTTGATATGTTAAAAACACAAAGACACCAGGACTTTAAAAGTAGTCATATCCCATGCACTTTATTGTATTTTGCCATGCTATGATCAAAAACCTTATTTTTATCTAAAAAATGTCATGTGAAAGACCACTTTTTAAGCATTGTATAACCTTGAAGTTAAATGAAATGTTTTCAAAACTATTTTTACAAATAAAAATATGGTAAGTATTCTTTCACACTTATAAAGGGTTCAGACCCCTGAATCAGTACTTTTGTAGAGCAACCATGTTCTGCTTTTGCATTTAATTCCTAATCTGGTTAGCAGAACTTCTCAATGTGTGAATGGGTTCCACAACCTTTTGACAATGTCTGATTCAAAGGACCTAAATGACATTTTAGATAACACTTTGCATTCTGATTATGCAATACAATGCATTTTTTCTCCCACTACACCATGTTGGTCTTTCACATGAAATCCAAATAATGGTATTTAAGTTTGAATTTGTTTGGCTACAACAATTGAAAAAGTTCAAGGGCTTTTGATACATTTGTAGGTCACTGTATCAGTTTCATCCTACAGCAGTTTTGTTCCTATCGGGAGTCTATGACTTGCTTTATGGTGATAGTCAGTCCCAGGTGTGCCATTTCTCTGAGCTGCATAATTTGGCATTGGCTGAATCTGCATGTTTTTGACTTTACCAGGAGTCTCAAGAGGAGACTTCAGTTTCCAAGGTCCATCAAACATCAGAACTGCACTGTCAGTCCTATTCTGTCATAATTATCTCCAGCCAGGACCAATGTCTCCAGTTCTTCCTGTTTAACACAAATGAGTTCACGGGATTTAATTTTTCATCAGCATTTTTCATGCTGTAATATGAGCAGCAGGCAGGAAATGTCATTACCAGAATGAGTGAGTGGTTAAAGTCCCAGTTTTGAGCAGTGTAATAGTGAACTGCAAAAAGAGGAATCTTGCATGACTGTTGTTTTGGTAAGAAATCCTACTGATAATAGCAATATCTTAGTGTTATGTGTTTTCTGTGTATTTCATTATTTCAATGTAGATTTGCTTCCTTCATCATTTTCTTGTTGTCCTTTTTGAAGTTTCAAGAATTTTGAGTTTGGCTACCATTTCTAAAAGTATCTTTCACTTCATTTCACTATAATTGTCAGTCACTGTGCCCATTACAGCAGAAGAAAAAGACCTCTAGATTGAAATGATTTTCCAGGTGTTTCCTTGACTGGACTCCTGTAGCTCTTAGATGCCCCTTTATGACCATGTTAGGATCTAATCTAGAGCAGAAAGAATTGATTCCAGGCAGCTGTAAATCCTGGGAGACATGCTGGCATGCCATTTAAATGACCTCCCAGCAACAAATGAGATCAGTTTTACAGTTTTCTTTCCAGAGCAGGACTGTTGTGTCTGCAGTTCTCTCAGACAGCCATGCAGTTATTGCAGTATATATATCTGGAGAGTTTTTTCATGTATCCTTTATGTAGAGCATAGACAGGGCCATATTTAAATTTTCTGTCCCCATTTTTATGTCACTGACTCAGGTACAGCATTTTAAAGGATGTAATTTATTTCATTTCAACAACCAGAAAAGTATGACAGATCTTTCTTACAGTTCCCCGTCTGTCAACCTCTCAGTTAATAATCCTTGACATGCAATTTGGTATGCAGAGCTTTTAACTTTCAGTCCTTTGATAGCAAAGAAGAAGGAAAAGAAGTTGAGAACATCCTTAAGTGTGGACATCAGGAGAAGGCCACCTCTAAATCAAACCTCTGGGGAGATGGCCCAGACCAATCAATTCAATCTGGCATTGAGGGTGTGCACCATGAGACAGGTGTGGTTTAAAACCTCAGCATGTGCCATAACAAATGACATCACAGACTACATTCAGTAGGGCCACATTAAGTATTTTTCCATCTGCAGGTGTCATGTTCAAAACATCTGTCTTCTTCGGTCTTGCTGTATGGCAGTGGGGACTCAGAAGTCAGTCGTGGTCTCACCTTCCTGTCTGCCACCATGGAGCAGAACATATTAATGAATGGCTAATCTGTCCTCTCAAGAGACTATTCATTACCGACTGCTCAGTCCAACGGAACAGACATTGGCTGCTGAGATAAGCTTTTCTTCTGGCCTACTAATGCATTGCTTTACTCTTCCCCTCTAATCTTCATTATCTTTGGCTTGTTTAATTAGGGAAACAAATGTAACCTCCACAAGAATCGGTTAAATGTAATCACCTCCCACATTTAGGAGCAAATATACTGCATAAGCTTCTATTTTGTATTTGAAAAATAAAATGGCTGTGATGATGATAGCAGTTCGCCCCACTATTGTTGGGTTGCTGGTTCAATCCCCTCTCTACTTTCTGTTGTGGTGTCTTTAGGCAAGATACTTCATCCATCCTGCCTGCTGGTCAGATGGCCTGGTGACACTGGTGCACAGCAGCCTCGCTTCTGTCAGACCACCCAGGACAGCTATGGCTACTACCCAGTAGCTTACCACCATCAGTGTGTGAATGGGTGAATGACTGACTGTATTGTGAAGCACTTTGGGGTCCTTTAGACTTTGTAAAGCGCTTTACAAGTGCAAGTGATTATACAATATTTTCAAATGTTTTACAAACAAAAATCTGAAAAGTGTGGTGTGCAGTCAATACTTTGTAGAAAAAAAAATTGTCACTGCAATTGTAATTCAGTCTATTATAATGTGCATTCTGTTATAATGTGTCTATCAGGTTTGGACGTAAGGGGAAACATGTCTTATTTCTTGCCATTCTTGCTAGATTGTGAAATGAATAAATAGTACTTGTTCCGTCAACAGTTACCTTTCTGCATCTATCTATCTATCTATCTATCTATCTATCTATCTATCTATCTATCTATCTATCTATCTATCTATCTATCTATCTATCTATCTATCTATCTATCTATCTATCTATCTAATAATTTTAATAATTAAAATTATTAAATTATTAAAATTATGATCCACATTGTAGTGTCCATCTCATAAAATCCAAATGCTACAGTTTGTAGTAAAACCGCAAAAATTGTATCTGAACCAATTTAAAAGGTATAAACACTTGGCAAGACACAGCAGGCTTTTACAACAGCGGTGTCATAAAGACACAGTTTTAAAAGAAGTTTTTTTTATCAACAATGTCATGACTTAACTTCCCTTCATTAAAGTCAAATTAGTAAATGGATGCATTGTGCACTAAATTTCATCTCCAGGTGCACAACATTATAGCAGAGAATGATAATGTGTTTCAGCTGCCACATAGGGTTTGTGAGGAAGAGGTTGATGTAGAATAGAAATGCAGAACAGGGAAATCCAGCAAGTCAGCAAGTGCAGTGACTGGCACACCCTGAAACATCAAAGAGCTTCCTCTGCAGAAATATTAGTAAACTTTAAAGTCAAGTTATGCATCAGCAGCATGAGGCCTGAGTCCAAATTGTGACTTAGCTCTTGGTGAAATTGCCTTTTATTTATGATTTACTGAGGGGCAATACTTCAGAGTGAAAATATCCAGTGGCATTCAAGTTTGTGGTTTAATTTTGAGCATAAATGTCACCCCAAATAGTGTGAACTTTCCAAAAACTTAAATGGGTTCAGAACAGTTGCATACAGTTTATGAGTCAAAAAAGTCCCCCCAAAAATTGCAAAAGTATAACCCTCAGTAGGCAAG
Source organism: Poeciliopsis prolifica (assembly GCF_027474105.1). Taxonomy (NCBI): domain Eukaryota; kingdom Metazoa; phylum Chordata; class Actinopteri; order Cyprinodontiformes; family Poeciliidae; genus Poeciliopsis; species Poeciliopsis prolifica. The sequence goes on along the minus strand of NW_026562386.1, from coordinate 11,146,216 downwards.
TTGATTGTTAAAACAAAACAACTTGTTCCACTTATTGCAACTGAAGTCAAGTGTTTGGTGTTTGTATAAGTCATCCGTTTTCCTTTTTATGCTTATTTGTTGGAAATGATTTCAAAACACATGTAATTAGTTTCAGACAGACTTGCCTTTGCAATGAATTCCAGATCACAGTATTGCTGTGAAATGAAATGCACCAGCAGTAGATAGTACAATGGCTAACAGGAGTTGGTCAAGTTTTCCTTCACATTTGGTCTAAATTATGAAGAGAAATTAATGCTGCTTTGCATTGTGGTTGAAATCATTAGTAGTATGCAGCATCCTAAACAGAATGGGAGTCACAGACTGAAATATCAGTTCAATCCTCAAAATGTGGCGGCGTTCATAACTGACTGTCTGAAGATGGCTTCCAATTGCAGCTTCTGATTCAGGAAATGGCTAAAGGGTGATTCCACCTGATTTGCATTACCTTGCGCATCTTTAATGTTAAGTCTAACATACTTAGACATTTTGGATCTGGATTATATTATTCATCTCTGATGTTACATTACATGATGATTATGCCACTCCTTTGGATGAATTGTTCATTGGAGACGTTTTGGTTGGCCGGACACTCCAGGTAAGTTTCACAACCATTCATCTTTTTGTGGATAATCACTCTTACTTCAAGGACTTTGCTTATCATCTGTTTTTACATTTATTTTGATTTTGGAATGATTAACTTTTGACATTAATATGATAGTTTTTGTCAGATTTTCTGGTCTTGCAGGAAAGACACTGCTTCCTAAAAGAGAAATTTCCATTTTCTCTGGCTGTGTCAAAAGACATTAGAGTAAAATAAAACTTTATGACTCTATTAGAAACCTCTAGCTTAAAAAACAGAAAACCCACCATCTCTCATCTGTTACACGTTGTGGTAGTAAGATTCTTTGGGGCTACAGTTTGCTGTGTTAAAACCAGCATAGATTTCAGCCATTGATAGAGCAATGAACTGTTCATGTTACTGGTGACCTATGGTGACATGTCAGGAGGCCAGGTCAAAATTTATTCACCTTCATCCAATAAAAATTGAGGACTTGAAGCTTTCTGTTATCCACTAGGATGAAGCCATCCAGGGAGAAGGAATTAAATCTAAATAAAATGTATTGAATTTTCTGGATGTATAACGTATGTAAATCTAAAAAGGTCAATGAATTCCAACACAGTGCATTTCTGTGGTCTTTTATGTTTAGTTTTCATTTAAAAAGATTGTAAAATGTTCCACTTCTTCTTAGTCTTTCCAAAAGAACACACAAACAGAAAAAAACAAAAAAGTCCAAAACTTCTTTCCAATATTCTCCATGAACCACAGAGATGAGCTGATCTTCATGCAGGTGATGGGATGGTAAGAGATCAATATCTTCACATGAGGCTGAGACTGCGGTGCAGGAGCCAAGCACTTCAGGTAATGAACTGCCTGCTTGATATATATCCCTTACAGGGCGGTATTGCAGTGGTGCAACATGGTACTGCAACAGCAGCACTTCTTTGATTAGCCGTGTCTCTTCTTTCACTCTTTCCAGGCGTACAACAAATTGTTGCACACACAGACACTGTAGCCATCTGTCGACATGCCACCATGTCCACCCTGTTTTCCATTATTTGGGTCCTGCAGATGCTCACAGTACTCATAACTGTTTGTAACTCTGGAGGAAGAGATGAGATCATTATCATCAGGACAAGGGGCACAAAATTGTGCTTCAGTGATTATTTTTATTGACAACCATCCACTTCTGATTTGTTTATGTTAACCACTTCTATCTGACTTGTAAACAAACAGCTGAAATTTTATTTTACAGGTTTATGCAGATATTTTTTTTTGTTTGCTGTTTATATGCTTACTTCAATCCTTGAATTCAACTTTTTACTTTCAGTGGCTTAGTCTTCATTTTTGGATTTTTGGCTTTTAGAAATGTGCAGATGTAATCCAGTCACTTACTCTGTCGAATATGATGACAAGTTCACAGTCTGTGATTATGTGACTGTAAATTGTTACCACTAATCTAATGAAGAAGGCAGCCATTTACGAAATGAATAGTCGCTTGGCTCATCGAGGAGTCTTGTTGTCACTGCAATTTTCTGCACATTCAATGTAATGAATAAAGCAGCGTATTCTTTGGCCTTGTTTACTTCTGCCTGATGAGAATAACGGAGTCCATACAAAATCAGTCTCTATTGATCTGCTTGCAACGATCCAGAGCAGAGGTCATTGGTGTTCAAATTTATAACCAAAGGAGACTCCCTATGCCTACTCTTCATGCCTGATACAGGTCCCTGACTGGTCTATTTAATGACGCTTTGAGCAGGTTGGTGACTGTAAATCTGCTATGCTAAGACTGCACTGCTGCCTGTCGAACTGGACCTCAGTTCTCTAAATCTCACATTGGAGGAGGAGAGAAATATTTATTGTGCTCCTCGATGCAGCCTGGGGTCTGCAAATGATCTGAAGTCACCAAAACTGTCAACCTGTGCTGGCTAGTTGTAGAAAAACAATTGTGGCATGTATACATCTAGGCAATCCTGATAAATCTGTAAAGACAGTTGCTGTTGAGTTCTGTGGTATTCCTGTTAACATGCTACTTTCTCCACTGTAAGGACTCCTACATAACCAACTGCATGTTGGATATGGGTACCTTACTGTCTTCTGCACATTATTCCGGGTCCCTCATGCATTCAGATCCATACATTACAAAAGACAGGACAGAATGAGTAACTGACAATGAGTGGAATAGTCCTGGTGTGTAAATGATGGCTGGAAAGGAAAGAGTTGATCATTGTGGCTGATTATAAACAGAATCATGGATCTAGGGTGGCTTTCAAAAGTATTTGAAACCCTTGAATCCATAATTTTCTCAAATCTCAAATCATCACTCCACCCTGAACACACAATCTTCACAGAGATCTACGTGGAAATGCCAATCCAGGAAGGAAACCTGTCCCATACTCCAAAAACACATGGAAGAAAGGTGTGAAGGCACACATTTCAGATTTTTATCTTTAAAAAGTTTGTGAAACCACTTATACATCCTTCAAAGAAATGAATATTTATCATTGTCTTTAAGGTTTTTACCATGTCAGTTTTATGTGTGCTATTTCTTTTTATTTGTGGATCGTAACAAATGTAAGCAAACTGTTAGTAATTTTGTTGGTTAAATTGAAGAGTCTGTTTTGAGTTTCCCTTCTATACATTCAGGTTATGTGGACAATACATTAGTGCATGTAAGGACAATTATTTAAGTAATCTGAAAAAGTGAAACTCATGCATTTTCATGCACAAGTTAAAACATTTCAAGTTTTTCTTAATGAACTTTTCTTTTGGGCTTTCCTTCAGGATTTCCAAATCAAAACTAAAAAAAAAGAAAATTGGACTCACTATCATCAGTCCAGTAATTTTTCTCTTCTGAGTTCTGGAAAGATTGGTAGTGGCTCAACACAAAGAATCCAGCAGATTTAGCCCATGCTCTGGGCTGAAGATTCTTTAGGCACCAGATCTGGCCGCCGTCCATGCTTTGTGAAAATATTTTCAACAGTCTGTGCTTCAACAAACCTCTCAGTTCTGTGGGTTTTCCTGTTTCCTCCCACTTAAGGTACCATTGATATTTTAGAAGATGTAAATGTCCAGCTCTTGTCAGTGATGACTTTTTCTGACTTACCCTCTTTGTGGAAGGTGTCAATCACTTTCTGCTGCCTTCACTATGTCTATGTTGGCCATAGCGTAACATTTATGTATACAAAGCGTATATATTTTTAAATTGGTCTAATGGTCTAACCTCTGTGGATCTTTATTTATACTTAAATTCTAGCTGTAAGTGACAATCATCTAATAAAAAAACAAACCAAAAAAAAAAAAAACCTTGAAATGTCACTATTGATTATATCTCTATATAAAAAATTTTCAGTCGAATTAAAGTACTGACATATATACATTTTTTGATATTTAAATTTTGGATGCACCGGCAAGTCGAACAAATATATTTACGTTTATAATAGACTTTAAAAATAGCCCATGCCTTTTTTAATGAGGTAAACAGATGCTATAACTGTACATAACCGATACTGGCCATTCACCACAGCTGCTGCGCTGGGGTAAACTTGCACAGGACCCGCAGGGAACAGAGTCAGCAGAACGCCGGGACAGGCTGCTGCTGCACGGGAGCGGACCTGAAAAGTCCCGACAGGTTGGCGGAAGCTCGGTGAATTTCACACAGTGGGAGGCTGTGACAGCAGAAGGCCATGAAGGGACAAACAAGTATCGGCGCAGAACTGGCGAAGTCACCGACCCGTGAAGCGCGCACGGTCCGGTATGTCCGAGGACAGGAGCCCTAAGAAGCGCAGCTGTGGGGCTTCATCACCGACAACCTCCCTGCAACCAGATGGTGCCGTCAACATGACTCGGACGCTCTTCATCCTCGCTTACTTCGTTTTGACTTTGATTCACTGTAAGCATGTCTTTCATTTTGTCTGAAACTATGAGAATTTTGTTCCTAAGCTTTATTTTAGAATAAGAGTTTTCCTAAAAGATGACATCAAAAGTTGCCTTTACAACGACTGGATGACTGAGTTTCTAAGTGAAATGATAAATGTTGGCGATATTTAAAAATCATTCAATATTTGAATTGTACTTTGATTACGAAAAAGAGGGAAAACAACATACTGTAAATGGGACACAGACAACAAAACTTATTATCCACTTCATATACAAACATTGGGATGAACAAAGCAAATAGTTCAAACGTAACCTGACAGTTGTCAAAATATCTTGCACTAGATGCTTGTTTTTCTATTCTTTAGAATTTGACATATTTAAACAAAAAAGTTTCAATGCTTAGAATAAAACAGGTAGTAGAAGTGTCCTATTTTTAAAGGCTGTGTAATAATTTTTGTGCAGGAGTCCAACAACGTGTCATGGAAATAAATATATACTCTCCTAAGGAATAGAGTTAAGGGAGAAAAAATATGGTGGGGAAAATAAATTAACTAATCATTTGATCTAATATTATGACTAGATTAATAAGGATTAAAAAATGTCTAACCTTTTTTTCATCATTTTCACATATAATTGTTTTTACCTCGCTTCTCTAAGTTGTAACATTTCAGAAAATGATGGGTTTTCAGAAAGTTGTTTAGAATGACCTTCTCAGTTCCAAAATGGTTTACTCTGGCATTGTATTAGCACGCCTGAGCTCCCTCTCAATCAGTGGAATGTCAATGCAGTAGTCACGAGCGGCTTGTTCGAGTTGCCATGTTCAGCTTTTACACACACAGATCTGTTTGCAGCAGCCGATCAGCGGCGGCCTGGTTGTTTGGCAAATGGCTTTCACCTCTGGGGAAGGAACAGCTTGTTTGATTCAGTTTTCGAGGAGCTTTGATAACACACCATCTGTTGACTATTGCTTTGGAAGGCCCATTGGGTGGAACCTCCGTGTCAAGTGACTGACAATAGCACAATGCTGTCAGCATCCACAGGATGTGGGAGAGCTGAACGTCGCTGCACCACACCCCATGAAGCAACAGGAGTCCAAGGGGCGATAATGATAGTTTGAGTCTTTCCACAAGGAGGTTCCAAAAAAAAACAACACAGTTTTACAGAGTGAGATGAAGATTCCTAAAGATAACTTTGCATTTGTCTCCTTTATTGAGCATCACATATTTCTTATAAACATCTAATTTTAGATAATAGAATATCTTTTATTTTTCTTTCTGCTGGAAAATTAAATGGGATACGACTTTGACTTCTTATCGGACTTCTATAAATGCCAACGTTTATGGTTGTCATGACACAAAAAATTTGAATTTGAAGATCCATGAATACTTTTACTAAAATTATACCTGACTGAAGAAAGAAACCAGTTGTAGATGGTACATAATACAAGAACACAAATAACTTCCAAAAGTTCAGTCCCTTTTCTCCTGGGCCCAGGTAAGTCCTGGTGTCTCTGATTCACTCTTTATGCCTTAAGAGATGGTCAGCCACCTCTTATGGTGGCTGGGCATCATAAGAGACATTTATTCCCAACTAATTTTTCTATTAGTATGCAGGTAGTAGCACTTTGTTAACGACCAGCTCCTGCAACAATGTCTTCAAGCTCCTGATTTACCTTGAATAAGTTGTCAATGAAAGTCTGATGTTAAGCCATCAAGTCAGCAGTTTCCTCCATGGGTTTGAAGGCAATAAAACCCAGCAGACACCGGGAGATTTCAAAAATCTAAAAGAACTTGGACGTGTCTCACTGTCAAAGCTTGAAATGATACATTCTTGATAATAACTCTTGCTGTTATAGAAGGATACCAAACATAACATATCTGTATTTAAGGTCTTTTTCATACAAGTCTTAAATAATATTTACATTTTCTTTGAAATTGGAAAAATCTATTCGTGACAAATGCACAGAAATAAACATATGTTAAAAAAATTATGGAACATATGAGTATTACTTTTTAAATATATTAATAATGTTATAATTCACTGATGCCCAGATTAGAGTTGATAAGAATATTAACAGTTGATATTTTTTTTCCCTGAAGCTGAATTTTTGCATGCACAACCCCAACTGTCCCATAAAGATTTTTGACAAACACCGTTGTGTTACCAGGTAGCAGAAGTGCTGACTCAGAGGAACGTTTGATGAACTGGCTGCTAGGAAAGAATCGCTACAATCCGCTCATTCGACCAGCCATCAACAGGACAGAGAGAGTCACAGTGAAGCTGCAAGTGTCCCTTGCACAGCTTATCAGCGTGGTAAGGCAGCATAGAAAACACAGATTTGCATTTGTTTATTTGTGTGCTTTTTTTTTATGTATGTAGAGAAGTTACTGTGCTGCAGATACAAATAGGTAGATATGACACAAACTTCAGGATGGAAGAAAGAGGTGACCTAGACGACTGAGGAACTGCAAAGCTTTTCAATAGTAGTTAATTACATGGCAGCCTCAAGGATACAGCTTTAAACAAATGGAGGAAGTAGAAAATAGATCTAGTAAACTGTAATCTCTGCCCATGTCATGTCTAGATTGAAACTTCAGCACACTGGATTAAAGGGGACAATAAACTTGTTTAGCCACAGCGGCCAAGGCTCCTTTCTGATTTACAATAGAGACTGGTCTCAGCTGCAGATCAAGAAAGGAAGCTCATTCACAGCCTCACTTTATGAGCTTCCATTTCACTCCTTTGGATGATTGCTATCTGGATCCCTTAATTCATAGCCCATGTTTTAGTGGCATGATGGGTAGAGAAATGATCTATATGTTTTAATTTTTCATTTTATTTCTCGGCTCCCTATTCTCAGAATCTTTATGTCATGTGTGCATTTTGTACTGACTTAAACTATAGAGAATACACAATACTTTCTACTTCAAGGAAGATCCATTTAAAAGACGCTACTAATCATTGCATCATTTAAACATTATGAAAATTTTGCAAAATGTTGGTGAAGCTGCAAGAAATATAATTGCTGCCTTATTTTACCTTTCCAGAATGAAAGAGAACAGATCATGACCACAAATGTTTGGCTCACTCAGGTATGTTTATGGAGAACTGCATCATGTTGTTTATATGTAATATTCTACCCAAGCAAATGCCCTTCCCATTAAACTTGAACCGTGGCCATTATTTCTCCCTCAACGTGGAACAAATTGCTTCTGTAAAATAGCTTCAAACAATATTTCAGTAATAATGAGGCATGTAATTACAAATGGTTTTGATATTATGGAAGTGCATTGTGAGCCGACCAGATCCGTCTGTCTCTCCAGCACTGGGTTGATTACAGGTTGTCATGGGACCCTTCAAAGTATGAAGGTATCGACAAGCTTCGTATTCCCTCCAGACACATCTGGCTCCCTGATATCGTCCTGTACAACAAGTAAGCTTTGTTGTGTTATTGTTTCCAAGCTTGTGTTAGCATTTTTGGTTAAAAAAAAAGGTCAAAATGTGTGTCATCTTATTTCTTGATTTCTGGAATGGACCATTGCAAGACCTCCAGGCTAATCTAGAACATTTAAAAAGTCCTACTTAAACACTTTTTTTATCCTCCTACTGAAGCCATTTTTCCACTCTATTTGGCTGCCTAATTAAAACCTCTGTAGTTAAAGAAAGAGCAACATTTCCATTTCTCAGAATATTGTTGAAATAACTGTCTGAACCTTGCAGTTTGGGTGGCTTTCATCTTGATTACAGTTTGTTGACTGCCAATTTTCAAGATGTGTTAATTGTTTTTTGTCATCTGTTTTTCAACACCACAGCGCTGATGGAACCTACGAGGTGACTGTCTTCACCAACGCCATTGTTCTTTTCAATGGCAGTATCAACTGGCTTCCTCCAGCCATCTATAAAAGCGCCTGTAAGATTGAAGTCAAGCATTTCCCTTTTGACCAGCAGAACTGCACCCTCAAGTTTCGCTCCTGGACCTATGACCACACAGAAATTGACCTGATCTTGAAGTCTGAGGTTGCCAGTATGGACGACTTTACACCCAGTGGAGAATGGGACATTTTGGCATTACCGGGCAGGCGGACTGTCAACCCTCTGGATCCTACTTATGTAGATCTCACGTATGACTTTATCATCAAGAGGAAGCCTCTGTTCTACACCATAAACCTCATCATCCCATGTGTTCTGATCACTTCATTGGCCATTCTGGTCTTCTACTTACCTTCTGACTGTGGAGAGAAGATGACACTTTGTATTTCTGTCCTCTTGGCTCTCACTGTGTTCCTTCTTTTAATCTCAAAGATTGTTCCTCCAACGTCACTGGATGTCCCCCTAATTGGCAAGTACCTGATGTTCACCATGGTACTTGTGACTTTCTCCATTATAACCAGTGTTTGTGTGCTCAATGTGCACCACCGCTCTCCAAGCACCCATACAATGCCTGCCTGGGTCAAGCTGATATTCCTCGTGAAACTCCCCGCTTTACTCTTCATGAAAAGACCTCAGAACTACTCTGCTCGTCAGAGACTGCGTCAGCAGCGCTGCCTAAGGGCCAGGAGAGCTATTTTGGGTCTGGGTTACCCAGTTGCCCCCAATACAGGTTTCACCTTGTCTACATCTGCCTTGCTGTCCTCTGACTCTGCCTTCTCTACCCCAGGACACAAAAATGTTGCTTCTCCGATGGGACACAGCTACACCAACAGGATGGAGCCCAAACGGTCTGGTGATTACCTTATCAGTGGCTTCAATTCCACTCAGGATATCCAGCAAAGAACCAATCCCGATTGCGCTACTGATGTACAAGAGGCAATGAATGGGGTGCGCTTTGTGGCTGAGCACATGATGAGTGACGATGATGATCAAAGTGTACGTATCCACATTAATACTAAACATCATATAGTCCTGTGTAAAGTGGGTTAATAAATAGTGTCACAATTTAATTTCCTAAAATAAACAACAGGTTTGTAGTGCTAAATCTGTTTTGAATTTGTTTTGATTGGGATGTGCTGTCAAAAACTAGCAATCACAAAATTAGAGTGGCCAATATATGGAAAACCATCTTTGACAGTTGCTTGCATTGTAAACAGACTAATTGACAAATAGAAACAACTCTGAAAAGTTCTTTCCTTTTGCAGGTTATAGAAGACTGGAAGTATGTGGCCATGGTGGTGGATCGTATGTTCCTGTGGATCTTTGTCATAGTATGTGTGGTGGGCACCCTGGGCTTGTTTCTGCAGCCTCTTTTTCAGAGTTCCATTGTTCCCGACCAGCAGCCAATTTCAGAAACACCTCGAATACGATGAAATTTGAGGGGCGAGGTGTGACACATGGACTTTTTTTAAAGCTCTTTGTCACAGTAGTTGTGACAGGAACCAGTAATGTAAAATATCCAATCTGTTTACTGCAGAGAGACCAGAAAGTACTGACCTCTTGACTTCTAATTTGAATCTTGCCAATATGTGAAGGAGGTTTCGTTCTGTGTCAAGTAATGCAGTGCACAGATAGGATTTGGGATTTTTCTGTTTAAAATGAAACAATGAGACCAAATTAAAAAAAAAGTGTTAAATAATCGCAAATGACAGAATGAAGAATGAAGCTGTGCACAAAGAGCAAAGGTATGTCTAAGTGTCCTTCTACTGCACTGAATTATACTGAACTGTTGATGAAACAAATCTTAAAATTACACAGATATGTAATTTGTTAGATGTTGCCTAACTCCTAATTTGTGTTACTGTGTCATCAAATAAATAATAAAGACAAGTCTATTTCCCCTTTTAGTCTGATTTGATGTCTAAAATTGTTCACAAAAGTCTTCGGATTGTCCAGGTCTTGCCAAAGTGATTTGTCTGTTCTTTAGGAGATGGTATTCATTCTCTGAGCCAAGTGATTGAAAAAGACATTCCAGATCTGAACATTTTCTTAGGTATTTTAAATATGAGAATGTGTAAAAACATATTTAACATGTACACAATGTCACAATAGAAATAGAGGAGAGAAAGCGAGTTTAGCTTTCTCTCAGGTGTTATGCCATAAGGCTTTTAGGTTGTTTGAATATAGTGGGGTTGTGTAAATAAACATGTTTTAATCTATAAAGGAGAACAGTTGTGGTTTCTCATTTGTGTATTTACAGTTGAGCTGATTTTTGATAATTGTCCTATTTGCAGATTAGAAAGTGCAGGCATATAGACAAACGAAGCCAAAGCACTGAAACACATACACCGGCAGACTCCAGGTTTACTGCCCGATAAACAGTGCTGAGTGGGCTCGTTAGAGATTCTGCAGACTCTTAAGGAGATCCTCCTTTTAATCAATCAGAGCTTATGTTAATGGACAGAACTGCTGTACTGGCCGTCAGGTTTACAGGCTTCAAAGTCAATTGTTTATATATCTTATTCTTTTAGTTTACTGTTATTAGCAAAGTACCCTTAAAAATCAACAATAAAGTCTTGCATTCAAAATTGGACAAACATTTTATCCACATCAATCAATCTAGATTCTTATTTCATGCTTCACTTCAAACTTTTGGTCGATCTGTGCAGATTGTAAAAAAGTAGCAATGAACTGTTTTGGTTGTGAAATTACAGTTTTAAATCTTCTTGTGAAGTGTCTTTTGAATATTTTCACCACTTTGATCCACACATAGTATTTATGTGTTGTGAAGTAGTTTGACATTCTTTTAGAAATACAAAAGTGAAAAGCATGGCATGCATAGAGTTAAGTCCATATTTGTTCATACTCCCGACAGATAAAATTTAGTTGAAATTGTGAAATAATAGCATTTATGGAAAAAGATAACTTTACGTAAGAGCTTCTCATTCTATATGTCCTAAACATGGAAAACCTATTTCCTCATTCTGTCACTTAACTTTCTATTATCCATGTTTTTAACACCACTGTGAGGGATTCAAGCTTGTCTCACTTTCTTGGAAAGCTGCCTTGAACTTCAGCCAAATGTTGTCAGTCCTGGCTTGAATCTAAAGTATCTATTGAGACAACTAAAGATTAGTTTGATGGACAGGAGGCCTTCCAACCATAAAGATATATAATTAAAATATAAGTTAAAACACCCAAAGACTGCTCAGGAAATATAACAAGCACCAGTTGGCTGAAATGACAATAAAGATTATTCTAATAATCATTAATAATGGAAAAAAAACAAAAACAAATA